>NC_091295.1:40681308-40683808 GCF_038502225.1 Cherax quadricarinatus | reverse complement strand
TTTATTGAAGGTGTTAGAGAAAAGTTGTTAGTTACCAATAAAACATTGTCACAGGAAGATGATATAAATGGAAAAGTGAGAAACTCTTGTACTACACTAGCAAACTATTAAATGGCTGTTGAATGCATGGATGGAGACATTTTGAAAAAAAAAAAATTACAACGTATATTTGACCAAGTTGTATTATACAGCAGCTATGTGGTGCCTATACCTAAGAAACTATGGATGTTAAAAAAGGCCCAAAAATGTAAGTTATGCAAGGTTTTTATAATTTTATAACAAGACATGAAAGAATACGTGAAAAACATTTCTATTATATCCTGCAACAGAGATAAATATTTGTAACGGGAAGTATACGAGGAACCGAAGGTAAACAGGAAAAATGTTCTTCACAAACAAGAGTGGCGGACCAGTGGAGTGACTGCACACACCACGCTCTAACACTAACATTGTCATATTATAAAAAAAAGTGATAGTTTATTGAAAATTGAACACCAGGAGCATAGCTCAGTAATTACACACACAAACACACACACACACACACACATACACACACACACATACACACACACACACACACACACACACACACACACACAAACACACACACACACACACACACACACACATACACACACAAACACACGTCCTTAGAGGACGGAAACCCAGAGATCTGGTGGACGAACCAGGGAGGAAAGACTGGGAGCTAGAGCTCCAAAAAAGGGAGGAAGAGTGGGGAAGGAAGATAGTAGAGCTTGGTAAGAAAATGGAGGAGCAGATAGCTGAAGAGTGCAGGAAGTGGGAAGTACAGGTCTTAGCAGCAGAAGCTAGGATACAGTGCTTAGAAGAGAAACTGCAAAGCCTGAAACAGATTAGAGAGACAAATGACAATTCAGGTGTGACATCAGGAAATTCAAAGTCAGGCGCAGACAAGGGGATGGTAAGCAACAACGGAGACATGCCGAACATGAAGGCCCTATCAGACCCACGTGGGGCCAGGGAAAAGACGACGAGCACACTAAGATCAAACGACAGGTCCGAAGACAATGAAGGTATGCTATATGCAGAGATTCTAACAGCCAACTGCAGTAGCAAGGGACAGCTGGTCAGGAAAGACAGTCCACTGAGAATAGAAGTTTCAGATATGACAGGGACTGAAGGCAAGAACATGTCAATGGAAGGAAATAAAATGCCTCAGAGGACGCAGATGCAGACTCAGTGGGAGGAGGAAAGGGCGAGGTCAGTTTTTGTGTACGGGCTCCAAGAAGCCAAGGGGGCCAACTTTGAAGAAATAAAACAGGAGGAGAAAAAAATGATTGAAGGCATCATGAAAACAATAGGGGAGGGCAATATGACCCAGGTGACAAATTTTCAGAGAATTGGGTGGTTTGCGAGTGGAAGGATACGGCCTGTCAGAGTAACTTTCAAGGAAGAATCAGTTCGAACCAGGATTCTGCAAGAGAAAGCAAGACTGAGGGACAAAGAGGGGTACCAGAGAGTATACCTCGACCGCGACAGAACACAAGAAGAAAGGACTACACTGAAAGAGAGGGTACAGAGACGCAAGGAGGAACGAGAAGCAATGAAAATGAGCAGGACCCTGACACAGGAGGAAGGGCAAACACACCCCACAGAATCTCCCACCAAAAGACTCCACCCGCGACATTCCCAACGCAACTGAGCAACCTATACTACAACCCACTCACTGTTCCCTCTGCCACCAATCCCCATATCACAAACCTCACCCCAACAGCTGTCCCTTATGGGCATTCTGACCCCACCCCCATCAACACAAACCCCACCTACACCACAGCCCCATATAGGCCCCCACCAAGGCTCTCGCTCCCCCAACCCCAATATTCTTGCATGACCACAATGATAGAAAAGAAGCTAAAGGTTTGGTACACAAACGCGGATGGAATAATGAATAAACATGAGGAGTGGAATGAAAGAATCAGTGAAAAATCCCCAGACATCATAGCAGTCACAGAAACAAAACTCGCTGAGACAATAACAGACACAATCTTCCCAACAGGATATCAGATCCTGAGGAAAGATAGAAGGAGTAGAGGGGGAGGAGGGGTTGCACTGCTCATAAAACACCGATGGGGATTTGAGGAAATGGAAGGCATGGACATGATTGGAGAAAGAGACTACATTGTAGGTACAATTCAGTCCGGAGAACATAAAGTAGTCATTGGAGTGATGTATAACCCACCACAGAACTGCAGGAGGCCAAGAGAGGAGTACGAAGAAAACAACAGGGTGATGGTGGACACACTGGCTGAGGTGGCAAGAAGAGCTCACTCGAGCAGAGCAAAGTTACTGGTAATGGGCGATTTCAACCACAGGGAGATCGACTGGGAAAACCTGGAGCCACATGGGGGTCCCGAAACATGGAGAGCCAAGATGATGGATGTGGTACTTGAAAACCTCATGCATCAACATGTCAGGGACACAACCAGAGAGAGAGGGGAGGATGAGCCAGCAAGACTGGATC
>NC_091295.1:40673808-40676308 GCF_038502225.1 Cherax quadricarinatus | reverse complement strand
GGAGGAAGAGAAGTAGAAGTAGGAGGAGGAGAAGAAAGAGGAGGGAGAAGAATTGTGGAGAAGCAGAGGCAGAAAATGTCGCCAGCGTGGAGTTTTAATTAAAGGCATAATGGTTGGCCAGGCCGGGGATTGTGTTATAACACAGCACTAATGACCCTACTACCCTCTCTAATGGCAGCAATCAAAACAAGACGTGAGCCCCCCACCCCACCCCCACCACCACCACCATCACTACCCGGAGCCTCCTCAAGGGTGGAGGAGGGGATCTAGTGGTCAAGTGGTTTTTGGTAGTCCTGGAAGTCAGGTAGTTTTGGTGCGGTTGTGGTAGTTTTGGTAGGGGTTGTAGTTTTGGTGGGGAATGTGGAAGTTTTAGTGGGGGTTGTGGTAGTTTTGGTAGGGTTGTGGTAGTTTTGGTGGGGTTGTGGTAGTTTTGGTGGGGTTGTGGTAGTTTTGGTAGGGGTTGTAGTTTTGGTAGGGGTTGTAGTTTTGGTGGGGGTTGTGGAAGTTTTAGTGGGGGTTGTGGTAGTTTTGGTGGGGTTGTGGTAGTTTTGGTGGGGTTGTGGTAGTTTTGGTGGGGGTTGTGGTAGTTTTGGTGGTCTAGAATGTGTGGTAGCTTTGGCGCTGGTGGTGGTGCCGGTGGTGCTTCTTGTGGTGCTGGCGGGGCTGCTGCTCGTGGTGCTACTGGTGGCGCTGCTCGTGGTGGTGATGGTGTTTCTAGTGGTGGTGCTGGTATCGCTGCTGGTGATGGTGGTTGTGCTTCTAGTGGTGGTAATGGTGGTGCTTGTGGTGGTAGTGCTTCTGGTAGTGGTGGTTCTTGTGGTGGTGGTGCTGGTGGCGCCGCAGGTGGTGACGGTGGTGCGTCTGTTTGTGGTGGTTCTTTAGGTTGTGGTGCTGCTGCTTCTGGTGTTGGTGCTTCTGGTGGTAGTGGTGCTTCTAGTGGCGGTGGTGCTTATGGCGGTGGTGGTGATTCTGGTGGCGGTGATTCTGGTGGCGGTGGTGCATCTGGTTATGGTGGTGATTCTGGTGGTGGTGGTGCTTTTGGTGCTGGTGGTTCTTCTGGTGGTACTGCTGGTGGTGGTGGTACGACTGCTGGTGGTGCTTCTGCTAGTGGTGGTGCTGGCGGTGGTGCTGGTGCTGGTGCTGGACAGGACACACGTAATTACAGTGATGGTACACGCTCCCGCGGGACAAGTCTTGTTGAAAGCCATTAACTGGCACCCGCCCACCCGACCTCCCGCCCGCCCGCCCACCCGCCAGAACACCCGCCCATCCGCCCGCTACTCACATTTTTCCTCTGCTTTTTTTTCCTCCTCTGTCTTATTGTCGGCAGCATATTGCAGTGTTGATGTTGCTGGTTGATGTCTGAGTTGTCTTCACCAAGTGTTGATGTTGCTGGTTGATGTTTGAGTTGTCTTCACCAAGTGTTAATGTTGCTGGTTGATGTTTGAGTTGTGTTCACCAAGTGTTGATGTTGCCAGTTGATGTCTGAGTTGTCTTCACCAATTGTTAATGTTACTGGTTGATGTTTGAGTTGTCTTCACCAAGTGTTAATGTTGCTGGTTGATGTTTGAGTTGTCTTCACCAAGTGTTGATGTTGCTAGTTGATGTTTGAGTTGTCTTCACCAATTGTTAATGTTACTGGTTGATGTTTGAGTTGTGTTCACCAAGTGTTGATGTTACTGGTTGATGTTTGAGTTGTTTTCACCAAGTGTTAATGTTATTGGTTGATGTTTGAGTTGTCTTCACCAAGTGTTGATGTTGCTAGTTGATGTTTGAGTTGTTTTCACCAAGTGTTGATGTTACTGGTTGATGTTTTAGTTGTCTTTACTCAAATTTTACATATTGTGTTATGGGAAACTCGAGGAAATAAAAGCTAGAATGGAGTAGAAAACAAATTATAACTGCACAATAGAAGGACCTGGTAGTGAAAATGTCAGAGGATCTCACCGTTAGGATCACAACAGTGTCATTATCACAACTGCGAGGAAAATGATATAATGGATAATGAGAACCTTCAAAACAAGCGATGCCAACCCATTGATGATCCTCTTAAAGTCACTTTTTTTCTGTCTAGGCTGGAATACTGCTATATACTAGTAGCCCTTTTCAAGGCAGATGAAATTGCAGATCTTGAGAATGTAGAGAGGACTTTCACTGCTGAGAACGTTTAAAGACCCTTGACTTGTACTCCTCGGAACGCAGGCGAGAAAGGTGCATCATAATTTACTTGTAGAAAATTCTAAAGGGACTTGTCCTAAATCTGCACATTGAAATCACTCCCTACGAAAGTAAAAGACTCGGCAGACGGTGAAACATAACCTCAATACCTCTAGAGAAAAGCAGGAGTGCCATGAGCATACTAAGAGAATATACGTTAAGTGTCAAGGGCTCAAGACTGTTAACAAACTCCAACCACATTCGAGTGATGATGCTGGCAGGTGTCTTGAGTTGTTTTCAATCAGGTGTTGATGTTCCTTGCAGGTGTCTGAGTTGTCTTCAC
>NC_091295.1:40668808-40671308 GCF_038502225.1 Cherax quadricarinatus | reverse complement strand
CACTGGAGAGATAGGGGGGGGGACATGATAACGACATATAAAATACTGAGAGGAATTGACAAGGTGGACAAAGACAGGATGTTCCAGAGAGGGGACACAACAACGGGTCACAGTTGGAAGTTGAAGACTCAGATGAATCATAGGGATGTTAGGAAGTATTTCTTCAGTCACAGAGTTGTCAGGAAGTGGAATAGTTTGGGAAGCGATGTAGTGGAGGCAGGATCCATACATAGCTTTAAGCAGATGTATGATAAAGCTCATAGTGCAGGGAGAGTGACCCAGTAGCGGCCAGTGAACATAACATAAGAAAGAAGGAACACTGCAACAGGCCTACTGACCCAAGCGGAGCAGGTCCATGTTTCCCCCCGGATTAGACCAATGACCCACCCCCCCGGATTACCTGGAGTTTACCTGGAGAGAGTTCCGGGGGTCAACGCCCCCGCGGCCCGGTCTGTGACCAGGCCTCCTGGTGGATCAGAGCCTGATCAACCAGGCTGTTGCTGCTGGCTGCACGCAAACCAACGTACGAGCCACAGCCCGGCTGGTCAGGAACCGACTTTAGGTGCTTGTCCAGTGCCAGCTTGAAGACTGCCACCCTTTCTGGTCATCTCCGCTCAAGGATGGAGCACTGCACCAGACCCAGCAGCACAAGCTAGTCAGGTCAACTCACACCCACCCACACCCACCCACACCCACTCATGTATTTATCTAACCTATTTTTAAAACTACACAACGTTTTAGCCTCAATAACTGTACTCGGGAGTTTGTTCCACTCATCCACAACTCTATTACCAAACCAGTGCTTTCCTATATCCTTCCTGAATCTGAACTTTTCCAACTTGAAACCATTGCTGCGAGTCCTGTCATGACTGGAAATTTTCAGCACGCTATTTACATTCCCTTTATTTATTCCTGTTTTCCATTTATACACCTCGATCATATCTCCCTAATTCTACGCCTTTCGAGAGAGTGCAGATTCAGGGCCCTCAGTCTATCCTCATAGGGAAGATTTCTGATACATGGGATCATCTTTGTCATCCTCCTTTGTACGTTTTCCAGAGCATTTATATCCATTCTGAGCAGCATAGTCTAAATGAGGCCTAACCAAGGATATATAGAGTTGAAGAACAACCTGAGGACTTCTATTATTTATAATTTAGATATGAAGCCAAGAATTCTGTTAGCTTTATTGCGAACACTAATGCACTGTTGTCTTGGTTTTAGGTTACTGCTAACCAGAACTTCTAAATCCTTTTCGCAATCAGTAGTATTAAGACCTTCATTATTTAGTTTATATGTGGCATGGTTATTTAACTGTCCAACATTTAGAACTTTGCATTTGTGAATATTAAACTGCATCTGCCACTTCTCCGACCATTGCGTCAGTCTATTCAAATCATCCTGGAGTGCTCTAATGTCCTCATTAGAATGAATTGGACGGCCTATTTTGGTGTCATCAGCAAATTTGCATATGTCGCTATTTATTCCCTCATCTATGTCGTTTATGTAAATTGTGAACAACAACGGGCCCAACATTGACCCCTGAGGAACACCGCTTGTGACGTGCCCCATTCTGATTTCTCCCCATTTATGCAAACTCTCTGCTGTCTATTTGTCAGCCATGCCTCTACCCAGGGAAAAATTTCTCCTATTCTGTATGCCCTAAGTTTCCTCAGTAGCCTCTGGTGTGGAACTCTATCGAAAGCCTTACTGAAATCCATATACACAATATCATATTGATTACCATGATCTACCTCCTCAAACACCTTAGTGAAAAAAGTTAGTAAATTCTTAAGACAGGAACGCCCTTTGTAAAACCGTGTTGAGATTCATTAATCAATCTGTGCCTGTCAAGATGGCTACGAATTGCTTCTGCAATTATTGATTCCATAAATTTTCCCACTATGGAGGTAAGGCTTATTGGTCTATAGTTCGAAGCCAAGGACCTGTCACCTGCCTTGAAAATAAGTATTACATTTGCCATTTCCACTTATCAGGCACTATGCTAGTTTGTAGTGACATGTTAAAAAGATTAGCCAAAGGTATGCTAAGTTCCTCTTTACATTCCTTTAACACCCTTGCAAACAGTTCATCAGGACCTGGGGATTTGTTAGGTTTTAGTTTCTCTATTTGTCTGAGGACCATGTCACTAGTTACCGCAATCGTACATAGTTTATTATCATCCTGTTCTACGTAATTTATTATTTCAGGAATATCGCTAGTATTTTCCTGGGTGAAAACTGAGAGGAAGTAGGTATTTAGAATTTCACACATATCCTTATCACTGTCAGTGATCTGACCAGAGTTACTCTTAAGTGGGCCAATCTTGTCCCTAATCTTACTTCTGTATACCTGAAAGAACCCTTTTGGGTTAGTCTTTGAATCCCTGGCGACCTTAGCTTCATAATCCCTTTTTGCTTTTCTTATTCCTTTTTGTATTTCTCTCTTTAATTGAATATATTGATTTCTTAACTGCCCATCCTCTCATTTGATACGCCTA
>NC_091295.1:40643808-40663808 GCF_038502225.1 Cherax quadricarinatus | reverse complement strand
AGACATGGGCACAATTTTACAGATATGCACCAATATGCAGACACAGACACGAACATATACTCACCAACGGAGACAGACACTATTATCCAGACATAAACACGAACAGACACAGACACGAATCTCCAGACACAAGCACGAAAATACAGCGAAATACGCACACAAACATGAAAGCACGGACACGAGCATACAAGCACGGACACGAGCACACAAAACAGACAAGCATTCAAACACGAACATAGGGTGAAAATTGAGAGAGAGAGAGAGAGAGAGAGAGAGAAAGTGGGTGTGGTGTCAGCAGTGTGGCTGACAGTGAGGCTGACAGTGAGGGTCTTGGAATCAGGACGGGACGAGGCTATCCACATTCAAGCCGCGACTGGAACGTCTATTTTATGTCATTACTCTTGGATTATATGAAGGATATGAGAGGAGGGGCGAGGAGAGGCAGTACTTGTGGCAGCTGTGATGAAGGATACTGCCAAGTGACAGTGATCACAGGCAGGGATACTGCCAGGTGGCAGTGATCACAGGCAGGGATACTGCCAGGTGGCAGTGATCACAGGCAGGGATACTGCCAAGTGACAGTGATCACAGGCAGGGATACTGCCAGGTGGCAGTGATCACAGGCAGGGATACTGCCAGGTGGCAGTGATCACAGGCAGGGATACTGCCAGGTGGCAGTGATCACAGGCAGGGATACTGCCAGGTGGCAGTGATCACAGGCAGGGATACTGCCAGATGGCAGTGATGATAGGCAGGGATACTGCCAGATGGCAGTGATGATAGGCAGGGATACATACTGCTTTGGGACAAAACTTGAATACAAGGAAGAATACATTACGAAGTTGTAACCATAGGCATACCAAGTGGCAGTATTCATAGATATATCAAGTGGCAGTATTCATAGATATACCAAGTGGCAGTATTCATAGATATATCAAGTGGCAGTATTGATAGATATACTAAGAGGCAGTATTCATATGTATACTAAGTGTATACCAGGCACTGCTGTGGATCACAGAATACCTGACACGAAGGCAATAATGTATAATGGTACGTGACGAGGTGTCAGAGTGGGCCACTGTGACGAGTGGGGGTTCCACATGGGTCAGTCCTAGGACCGGTGCTGTTTCTAGTATGTGACAGAAGTGTTCGTGTGTGCAGACGATGTGAAGCTAATGAGGAGAGTTTAATCGGATGGGGATCAAGCAGGACTACAAAGGGATCTGGACAGGCTGCAAGCCTGGTCCAACAACTGGCTTCTGGCTTTGCACTTGGTGGGGTTAACCCCACCAAGTGCAAAGTCATGAAGAGTGGGGAAGAGCAAAGAAGACCGCAGACTGAGTACAGAGTAGGGGACCAAACACTGCAAACCTCACTTAAGGAAAAATATCTTGCGGTGGGTGTAATACCGAGCACATCTCCTGAGGCGCACATTAGCCAAATAACTGCTGCAGCACATGGGCGCCTGGAAAACCTAAGAATAGAGTTCCGACACCTCAGTAGGAAATCGTTCAAGACTCTATACACCGTGTACGTCAGGCCCATACTGGAGTATGCAGCACTAGTTTGGAACCCAAACCTGGTCAAGCACGTCAAGAAAATTGAGAAACTAAAAGGTTTGCAACAAAACTAGTCCCGGGGCTAAGGGGCATGTCCTACGAGGAGATATTAAGGGAAACTGATCTGACAACACTGGAGGACAGGGGGGTTAGGGAGGACATAATAACGACATATAAAATACTAAGAGGAATTAGCAAGGGGATTAGGGACATAGTGTTTCACACACACACACAACACACACACACACACAACACACACACACATAACACACACACAACACACACACAACACACTAGGCTAGGTGGCCAAAGACTGCAAACCTCACTCAAGGAGAAAGATCTTGGGGTGAGTATAACACCGAGCATGTCTCCGGAAGCACACATCAATCAGATAACTGCTGCAGCATATGGGCGCCTGGCAAACCTAGAAGCAACATTCCGACACCTTAGTAAGGGAATCATTCAAGACACTGTACACCGTGTATGTCAGGCCCATACTGGGAGTATGCAGCACCTGTTTGGAACCCGCACTTGATAAAGCACGTCAAGAAACTAGAGAAAGTACAAAGGTTTGCAACAAGGTTAGTTCCAGAGCTAAAGGGGAATGTCCTATGAAGAAAGATTAAGGAAATCGGCCTGACGACACTGGAGGACAGGAGGGTCAGGGGAGACATGATAACGACATATAAAATACTGCGTGGAATAGACAAGGTGGACAAGGACAGGATGTTCCAGGGAGGGGACACAGAAACAAGAGGCCACAATTGGAAGTTGAAGACACAAATGAGTCAGAGAGATAGTAGGAAGTATTTCTTCAGTCATAGAGTTGTAAGGCAGTGGAATAGCCTAGAAAATGACGTAGTGGAGGCAGGAACCATACACAGTTTTAAGACGAGGTTTGATAAAGCTCATGGGAGCGGGGAGAGAGAGGGTCTAGTAGCAACCGGTGAAGGAGGCAGGGGCCAAGGGACTGGAGACTCGGACCCCTGCAACCTCTAGGATATGGGTGCAGTCACACACACACACACACACACACACACACACACACACACACACACACACACACACACACACACACACACACACACACACACACTCCACATACACACACACACACACACACACACACACACACACACACACACACACACACACACACACACACACACACACACACTCACACTCACACACACACACACACACACACACACACATACACACACACACACACACACACACACACACACACACACACACACACACACACACAAGCATGCAAACGAAAAATACTTTATTATTTTTGTGATGAACTTGTATAATTACGAATGCTGAATAAAGTTCCATTTGCATAAATGAGTTTTTAGAGGGAGTGAGAGAGAGAGAGAGAGAGAGAGAGAGAGAAGAATTGAGACAGAGAAGTGTGAGGTGGGGAGAGTGAGAGAAGAGTGAGACAGAGAGGTGAGGGAGTGAGAGAAGAGTGAGGTGAGAGAGATAGGGAGAATGGAGAATAGGAATGAGGAGAGATAGGAGAGGTGGGAGGAGGGGTGAGGTGGGAGGAGAGAGGAGTGGGAGGAGGTGGGAGGGAGAGGAGTGGAAGGTCAGAGAGAGAGTGAGAGAGGGAATTGAGAGGGAATGAGAGAGAGAAGGAATGAGAGAGAGAGTGAGGATGAGTTAGGGAATGGGGAGGTGAGGTGAGAGAGAGAGGTAGAGAGTGAGGACAGAGAGAGAGGTGAGAGAGAGGTGAGTTAAAGAGAGAGAGAGGAATGAGAGAGATAGAGAGAGATGAGGAGAGAGGTAGAGAATAGGGAGATGAGAGAGAAGGGAATGAGAGAAGAGAATGAGAGAGGTGAAGAGAGATTGAAGAGAGAGAGAGAGGTGGAGGTGGAGAGGTGAGAGAGAGGAGGGGTGGGGAGAGGAGAGTGGGGAGAGGAGAGAGAGTGAGAGAGAGAGAGTGGGTGAGAGAGAGGGAGGTGGTGAGAGGGTGGGGAGGAGAGAGAGGTGAGTGGTGGAAGAGGAGAGAGGGAGTGAGAGAAGGGTGAGAGAGGAGAATTGAGAGAGGTGAGGAGAGGGTGAAGAGAGGAATGAGAGGTGAGGTGGAGAGAGGTGAGAGAAGAATGGGATGAGAGAGGGTGGGGAGGTGGAGAGAGTGGGAGGAGGTGAGAGTGAGAGAGAATGGGAGGTGAGGAATGAAGAGAGAGAGTGGAGAGTGAGAGGGGAGTGAGGTGAGTGGAGAGAGAGTGGAGAGAGGTGATGAGAGAATGAGAGAGGTGAGTGGAGAATTGGGGAGAGAGGGTGAGAAGTGGAGGAGAGGAATAGAAGGAGAAGGTGAGTGAATGGTTGGATTGTGAGGAGAGTGGAGTGGAGAGAGAGAGTGAGAGAAGTGAGAGAGAGTGAGAGAATGAGAGGTAGAGTGGGGTGGGAGTGAGAGCGAGAGAGAGAGTGAGAGTGAGAGTGAGAGTGAGAGAGAGAGAGAGAGAGAGAGAGAGAGAGAGAGAGAGAGGAAAATACAGCTTTCATGTATTCACAAAAAGATTAAAAATGATGTACAACAGTGGTACTGGTGACTCCTCAGTGGTACTGGTGGCTCCTCAGTGGTACTGGTGGCTCCTCAGTGGTACTGGTGGCTCCTCAGTGGTACTGGTGGCTCCTCAGTGGTACTGGTGGCTCCTCAGTGGTGGCTGTGGCTCCTCAGTGGCTGGTGGCTCCTCAGTGGTACTGGTGGCTCCTCAGTGGTACTGGTGGCTCCTCAGTGGTACTGGTGACTCCTCAGTGGTACTGGTGGCTCCTCAGTGGTACTGGTGGCTCCTCAGTGGTACTGGTGGCTCCTCAGTGGTACTGGTGACTCCTCAGTGGTACTGGTGGCTCCTCAGTGGTACTGGTGGCTCCTCAGTGGTACTGGTGGCTCCTCAGTGGTACTGGTGGACTCCTCCAGTGGTACTGGTGGACTCCTCAGTGGTACTGGTGGCCTCCTCATTGGTGGTGGCTCCTCAGTGGTACTGGTGGCTCCTCAGTGGTACTAGGTGGCTCCTCAGTGGCGGTGGCCTCCTCCAGTGGTACTGGTGGACTCCTCAGTGGTACTGGTGGACTCCTCAGTGGTACTGGTGACTCCTCAGTGGTACTGGTGGCTCCTCAGTGGTACTGGTGACTCCTCAGTGGTACTGGTGACTCCTCAGTGGTACTGGTGGCTCCTCAGTGGTACTGGTGGACTCCTCCAGTGGTACTGGTGGACTCCTCAGTGGTACTGGTGGACTCCTCAGTGGTACTGGTGGCTCCTCAGTGGTACTGGTGGCTCCTCAGTGGTACTGGTGACTCCTCAGTGGTACTGGTGGCTCCTCAGTGGTACTGGTGGCTCCTCAGTTGTCATGGTGACTCCTCAGTGGTACTGGTGGCTCCTCAGTGGTACTGGTGGCTCCTCAGTGGTACTGGTGGACTCCTCAGTGGTACTGGTGGACTCCTCAGTGGTACTGGTGGCTCCTCAGTGGTACTGGTGGACTCCTCAGTGGTACTGGTGACTCCTCAGTGGTACTGGTGGCTCCTCAGTGGTACTGGTGACTCCTCTGTGGTACTGGTGACTCCTCAGTGGTACTGGTGGCTCCTCAGTGGTACTGGTGGACTCCTCAGTGGTACTGGTGGACTCCTCAGTGGTACTGGTGGACTCCTCAGTGGTACTGGTGGCTCCTCAGTGTTACTGGTGGCTCCTCAGTGGTACTGGTGTCTCCTCAGTGGTACTGGTGGCTCCTCAGTGGTACTGGTGGCTCCTCAGTGGTGCTGGTGACTCCTCAGTGGTACTGGTGACTCCTCAGTAGGTACTGGTGGCTCCTCAGTGGTACTGGTGGACTCCTCAGTGGTGCTGGTGACTCCTCAGTGGTACTGGTGGCTCCTCAGTGGTACTGGTGGGGCTCCTCAGTGGTACTAGTGACTCCTCAGGTGGTACTGGTGGCCTCCTCAGTGGTACTGGTGACTCCTCAGTGGTAGTGGTGACTCCTCAGTGGTACTGGTGACCTCCTCAGTGGTACTGGTGGCTCCTCAGTGGTACTGGTGGCTCCTCAGTGGTACTGGTGGCTCCTCAGTGGTACTGGTGGACTCCTCAGTGGTACTGGTGACTCCTCAGTGGTACTGGTGACTCCTCCAGTGGTGGCTGGTGACTCCTCAGGTGGTACTGGTGAGCTCCTTCAGTGGTACTGGTGACTCCTTCAGTGGTACTGGTGACTCCTCAGTGGTACTGGTGGCTCCTCATTAACTGGTGACTCTAAGTGGTACTGGTGGCTCCTCAGTGGTACTCGTGGCTCCTCAGTGGTACTGGTGGCTCCTCAGTGGTACTGGTGGCTCCTCAGTGGTACTGGTGACTCCTCAGTGGTACTGGTGGCTCCTCAGTGGTACTGGTGACTCCTCCAGTGGTGCTGGTGGCTCCTCAGTGGTACTGGTGACTCCTCAGTGGTACTGGTGGCTCCTCAGTGGTACTGGTGACTCCTCAGTGGAACTGGTGACTCCTCAGTGGTACTGGTGGCTTCTCAGTGGTACTGGTGGCTCCTCAGTGGTACTGGTGACTCCTCAGTGGTACTGGTGACTCCTCAAGTTAGGTACTGGTGGCTCCTCAGTGGTACTGGAGTGACTCCTCAGTGGTACTGGTGGCTCCTCAGTGGTACTGGTGGCTCCTCAGTGGTACTGGTGACTCGTCAGTGGTACTGGTGGCTCCTCAGTGGTACTGGTGACTCCTCAGTGGTACTGGTGGCTCCTCAGTGGTACTGGTGGCTCCTCAGTGGTACTGGTGACTCCTCAGTGGTACTGGTGACTCCTCAGTGGTACTGGTGGCTCCTCAGTGGTACTGGTGGCTCCTCAGTGGTACTGGTGACTCCTCAGTGGTACTGGTGGCTCCTCAGTGGTACTGGTGACTCCTCAGTGGTACTGGTGGGCTCCTCAGTTGTACTGAGGCTCCTCAGTGGTACTGGTGACTCCTCAGTGGTACTGGTGGCTCCTCAGTGGTACTGGTGGCTCCTCAGTGTTACTGGTGACTCTCAGTGGTACTGGTGGCTCCTCAGTGGTACTGGTGACTCCTCACTGGTACTGGTGGCTCCTCAGTGGTACTGGTGGCTCCTCAGTGGTACTGGTGACTCCTCAGTGGTACTGGTGGCTCCTCAGTGGTACTGGTGACTCCTCAGTGGTACTGGTGACTCCTCAGTGGTACTGGTGGCTCCTCAGTGGTACTGGTGACTCCTCAGTGGTACTGGTGGCTCCTCAGTGGTACTGGTGGCTCCTCAGTGGTACTGGTGACTCCTCAGTGGTACTGGTGGCTCCTCAGTGGTACTGGTGGCTCCTCAGTGGTACTGGTGGCTCCTCAGTGGTACTGGTGACTCCTCAGTGGTACTGGTGGCTCCTCAGTGGTACTGGTGACTCCTCAGTGGTACTGGTGACTCCTCAGTGGTACTGGTGGCTCCTCAGTGGTACTGGTGACTCCTCAGTGGTACTGGTGGCTCCTCAGTGGTACTGGTGGCTCCTCAGTGGTACTGGTGACTCCTCAGTGGTACTGGTGGCTCCTCAGTGGTACTGGTGGCTCCTCAGTGGTACTGGTGGCTCCTCAGTGGTACTGGTGGCTCCTCAGTGGTACTGGTGACTCCTCAGTGGTACTGGTGACTCCTCAGTGGCACTGGTGACTCCTCAGTGGTACTGGTGACTCCTCAGTGGTACTGGTGACTTTTCAGTGGTACTGGTGGCTCCTCAGTGGTACTGGTGGCTCCTCAGTGGTACTGGTGACTCCTCAGTGGTACTGGTGACTCCTCAGTGGTACTGGTGGCTCCTCAGTGGTACTGGTGGCTCCTCAGTGGTACTGGTGACTCCTCAGTGGTACTGGTGACTCCTCAGTGGTACTGGTGACTCCTCAGTGGTACTGGTGACTCCTCAGTGGTACTGGTGACTCCTCAGTGGTACTGGTGGCTCCTCAGTGGTACTGGTGACTCCTCAGTGGTACTGGTGACTCCTCAGTGGTACTGGTGACTCCTCAGTGGTACTGGTGACTCCTCAGTGGTACTGGTGGCTCCTCAGTGGTACTGGTGACTCCTCAGTGGTACTGGTGACTCCTCAGTGGTACTGGTGACTCCTCAGTGGTACTGGTGACTCCTCAGTGGTACTGGTGGCTCCTCAGTGGTACTGGTGACTCCTCAGTGGTACTGGTGACTCCTCAGTGGTACTGGTGACTCCTCAGTGGTACTGGTGACTCCTCAGTGGTACTGGTGACTCCTCAGTGGTACTGGTGACTCCTCAGTGGTACTGGTGGCTCCTCAGTGGTACTGGTGACTCCTCAGTGGTACTGGTGACTCCTCAGTGGTACTGGTGACTCCTCAGTGGTACTGGTGACTCCTCAGTGGTACTGGTGACTCCTCAGTGGTACTGGTGACTCCTCAGTGGTACTGGTGACTCCTCAGTGGTACTTTTGACTCTCAGTGGTACTGGTGGTGGTACTGGTGACTCCTCAGTGGTACTGGTGACTCCTCAGTGGTACTGGTGACTCCTCAGTGGTACTGGTGACTCCTCAGTGGTACTGGTGGTGGTACTGGTGACTCCTCAGTGGTACTGGTGACTCCTCAGTGGTACTGGTGGCTCCTCAGTGGTACTGGTGACTCCTCAGTGGTACTGGTGGCTGGGTACTCCTCAGTGGTACTGGTGACTCCTCAGTGGTACTGGTGACTCCTCAGTGGTACTGGTGGTGGTACTCTCCTCAGTGGTACTGGTGACTCCTCAGTGGTACTGGTGACTCCTCAGTGGTACTGGTGGCTGACTCCTCAGTGGTACTGGTGGCTCCTCAGTGGTACTGGTGGCTCCTCACTCCTCAGTGGTACTGGTGACTCCTCAGTGGTACTGGTGGTGGTACTCCTCAGTGGTACTGGTGACTCCTCAGTGGTACTGGTGACTCCTCAGTGGTACTGGTGACTGTGGTACTCCTCAGTTGTACTGGTGACTCCTCAGTGGTACTGGTGGCTCCTCAGTGGTACTGGTGGCTCCTCAGTGGTACTGGTGACTCCTCAGTGGTACTGGTGGCTCCTCAGTGGTACTGGTGGCTCCTCAGTGGTACTGGTGGCTCCTCAGTGGTACTGGTGGCTCCTCAGTGGTACTGGTGACTCCTCAGTGGTACTGGTGGCTCCTCAGTGGTACTGGTGACTCCTCAGTGGTACTGGTGGCTCCTCAGTGGTACTGGTGACTCCTCAGTGGTACTGGTGGCTCCTCAGTGGTACTGGTGACTCCTCAGTGGAACTGGTGACTCCTCAGTGGTACTGGTGGCTCCTCAGTGGTACTGGTGGCTCCTCAGTGGTACTGGTGACTCCTCAGTGGTACTGGTGACTCCTCAGTGGTACTCCTCAGTGGTACTGGTGACTCCTCAGTGGTACTGGTGGCTCCTCAGTGGTACTGGTGGCTCCTCAGTGGTACTGGTGACTCCTCAGTGGTACTGGTGACTCCTCAGTGGTACTGGTGGCTCCTCAGTGGTACTGGTGGCTCCTCAGTGGTACTGGTGACTCCTCAGTGGTACTGGTGGCTCCTCAGTGGTACTGGTGACTCCTCAGTGGTACTGGTGGCTCCTCAGTTGTACTGGTGGCTCCTCAGTGGTACTGGTGACTCCTCAGTGGTACTGGTGGCTCCTCAGTGGTACTGGTGGCTCCTCAGTGTTACTGGTGACTCCTCAGTGGTACTGGTGGCTCCTCAGTGGTACTGGTGACTCCTCACTGGTACTGGTGGCTCCTCAGTGGTACTGGTGGCTCCTCAGTGGTACTGGTGGCTCCTCATTGGTACTGGTGGCTCCTCAGTGGTACTGGTGACTCCTCGGTGGTACTGGTGACTCCTCGGTGGTACTGGTGGCTCCTCAGTGGTACTGGTGGCTCCTCAGTGGTACTGGTGGCTCCTCAGTGGTACTGGTGGCTCCTCAGTGGTACTGGTGACTCCTCAGTTGTACTCGTGACTCCTCAGTGGTACTGGTGACTCCTCAGTGGTACTGGTGGCTCCTCAGTGGTACTGGTGACTCCTCAGTGGTACTGGTGGCTCCTCAGTGGTACTGGTGACTCCTCAGTGGTACTGGTGACTCCTCAGTGGTACTGGTGGCTCCTCAGTGGTACTGGTGACTCCTCAGTGGTACTGGTGGCTCCTCAGTGGTACTGGTGGCTCCTCAGTGGTACTGGTGACTCCTCAGTGGTACTGGTGGCTCCTCAGTGGTACTGGTGGCTCCTCAGTGGTACTGGTGGCTCCTCAGTGGTACTGGTGGCTCCTCAGTGGTACTGGTGACTCCTCAGTGGTACTGGTGACTCCTCAGTGGCACTGGTGACTCCTCAGTGGTACTGGTGACTCCTCAGTGGTACTGGTGACTTTTCAGTGGTACTGGTGGCTCCTCAGTGGTACTGGTGGCTCCTCAGTGGTACTGGTGACTCCTCAGTGGTACTGGTGACTCCTCAGTGGTACTGGTGGCTCCTCAGTGGTACTGGTGGCTCCTCAGTGGTACTGGTGACTCCTCAGTGGTACTGGTGACTCCTCAGTGGTACTGGTGACTCCTCAGTGGTACTGGTGACTCCTCAGTGGTACTGGTGACTCCTCAGTGGTACTGGTGGCTCCTCAGTGGTACTGGTGACTCCTCAGTGGTACTGGTGACTCCTCAGTGGTACTGGTGACTCCTCAGTGGTACTGGTGACTCCTCAGTGGTACTGGTGGCTCCTCAGTGGTACTGGTGACTCCTCAGTGGTACTGGTGACTCCTCAGTGGTACTGGTGACTCCTCAGTGGTACTGGTGACTCCTCAGTGGTACTGGTGGCTCCTCAGTGGTACTGGTGACTCCTCAGTGGTACTGGTGACTCCTCAGTGGTACTGGTGACTCCTCAGTGGTACTGGTGACTCCTCAGTGGTACTGGTGACTCCTCAGTGGTACTGGTGACTCCTCAGTGGTACTGGTGGCTCCTCAGTGGTACTGGTGACTCCTCAGTGGTACTGGTGACTCCTCAGTGGTACTGGTGACTCCTCAGTGGTACTGGTGACTCCTCAGTGGTACTGGTGACTCCTCAGTGGTACTGGTGACTCCTCAGTGGTACTGGTGGCTCCTCAGTGGTACTGGTGGCTCCTCAGTGGTACTGGTGGCTCCTCAGTGGTACTGGTGACTCCTCAGTGGTACTGGTGACTCCTCAGTGGTACTGGTGACTCCTCAGTGGTACTGGTGGCTCCTCAGTGGTACTGGTGACTCCTCAGTGGTACTGGTGGCTCCTCAGTGGTACTGGTGACTCCTCAGTGGTACTGGTGGCTCCTCAGTGGTACTGGTGGCTCCTCAGTGGTACTGGTGGCTCCTCAGTGGTACTGGTGGCTCCTCAGTGGTACTGGTGACTCCTCAGTGGTACTGGTGACTCCTGAGTGGTACTGGTGACTCCTCAGTGGTACTGGTGACTCCTCAGTGGTACTGGTGATTCCTCAGTGGTACTGGTGGCTCCTCAGTGGTACTGGTGGCTCCTCAGTGGTACTGGTGACTCCTCAGTGGTACTGGTGACTCCTCAGTGGTACTGGTGGCTCCTCAGTGGTACTGGTGACTCCTCAGTGGTACTGGTGGCTCCTCAGTGGTACTGGTGGCTCCTCAGTGGTACTGGTGGCTCCTCAGTGGTACTGGTGGCTCGTGACCTCAGTGGTACTGGTGGCTCCTCAGTGGTACTGGTGGCTCCTCAGTGGTACTGGTGGCTCCTCAGTGGTACTGGTGACTCCTCAGTGGTACTGGTGGCTCCTCAGTGGTACTGGTGACTCCTCAGTGGTACTGGTGGCTCCTCAGTGGTACTGGTGACTCCTCAGTGGTACTGGTGGCTCCTCAGTGGTACTGGTGACTCCTCAGTGGAACTGGTGACTCCTCAGTGGTACTGGTGGCTCCTCAGTGGTACTGGTGGCTCCTCAGTGGTACTGGTGACTCCTCAGTGGTACTGGTGACTCCTCAGTGGTACTGGTGGCTCCTCAGTGGTACTGGTGACTCCTCAGTGGTACTGGTGGCTCCTCAGTGGTACTGGTGGCTCCTCAGTGGTACTGGTGACTCGTCAGTGGTACTGGTGGCTCCTCAGTGGTACTGGTGACTCCTCAGTGGTACTGGTGGCTCCTCAGTGGTACTGGTGGCTCCTCAGTGGTACTGGTGACTCCTCAGTGGTACTGGTGACTCCTCAGTGGTACTGGTGGCTCCTCAGTGGTACTGGTGGCTCCTCAGTGGTACTGGTGACTCCTCAGTGGTACTGGTGACTCCTCAGTGGTACTGGTGGCTCCTCAGTGGTACTGGTGACTCCTCAGTGGTACTGGTGGCTCCTCAGTGGTACTGGTGACTCCTCAGTGGTGGTGACTCCTCAGTGGTACTGGTGGCTCCTCAGTGGTACTGGTGGCTCCTCAGTGGTACTGGTGACTCCTCTGTGGTACTGGTGGCTCCTCAGTTTTACTGGTAACTCCTCATTGGTACTGGTGGCTCCTCAGTGGTACTGGTGACTCCTCAGTGGTACTGGTGGCTCCTCAGTGGTACTGGTGGCTCCTCAGTGGTACTGGTGACTCCTCAGTGGTACTGGTGACTCCTCAGTGGTACTGGTGGCTCCTCAGTGGTACTGGTGGCTCCTCAGTGGTACTGGTGGCTCCTCAGTGGTACTGGTGACTCCTCAGTGGTACTGGTGACTCCTCAGTGGTACTGGTGGCTCCTCAGTGGTACTGGTGACTCCTCAGTGGTACTGGTGGCTCCTCAGTGGTACTGGTGGCTCCTCAGTGGTACTGGTGGCTCCTCAGTGGTACTGGTGACTCCTCAGTGGTACTCTCCTCAGTGGTACTGGTGGCTCCTCAGTGTTACTCTCCTCAGTGGTACTGGTGGCTCCTCAGTGGTACTGGTGACTCCTCAGTGGTACTGGTGGCTCCTCAGTGGTACTGGTGGCTCCTCAGTGGTACTGGTGGCTCCTCATTGGTACTGGTGGCTCCTCAGTGGTACTGGTGACTCCTCAGTGGTACTGGTGACTCCTCGGTGGTACTGGTGGCTCCTCGGTGGTACTGGTGGCTCCTCGGTGGTACTGGTGGCTCCTCAGTGGTACTGGTGACTCCTCAGTTGTACTGGTGACTCCTCAGTGGTACTGGTGACTCCTCAGTGGTACTGGTGGCTCCTCAGTGGTACTGGTGGCTCCTCAGTGGTACTGGTGGCTCCTCAGTGGTACTGGTGACTCCTCAGTGGTACTGGTGACTCCTCAGTGGTACTGGTGGCTCCTCAGTGGTACTGGTGACTCCTCAGTGGTACTGGTGACTCCTCAGTGGTACTGGTGGCTCCTCAGTGGTACTGGTGACTCCTCAGTGATACTGGTGACTCCTCAGTGGTACTGCTGGCTCCTCAGTGGTACTGGTGACTCCTCAGTGGTACTGGTGGCTCCTCAGTGGTACTGGTGACTCCTCAGTGGTACTGGTGGCTCCTCAGTGGTACTGGTGGCTCCTCAGTGTTACTGGTGACTCCTCAGTGGTACTGGTGGCTCCTCAGTGGTACTGGTGACTCCTCAGTGGTACTGGTGGCTCCTCAGTGGTACTGGTGGCTCCTCAGTGGTACTGGTGGCTCCTCATTGGTACTGGTGGCTCCTCAGTGGTACTGGTGACTCCTCAGTGGTACTGGTGACTCCTCGGTGGTACTGGTGGCTCCTCGGTGGTACTGGTGGCTCCTCAGTGGTACTGGTGGCTCCTCAGTGGTACTGGTGGCTCCTCAGTGGTACTGGTGACTCCTCAGTTGTACTGGTGACTCCTCAGTGGTACTGGTGACTCCTCAGTGGTACTGGTGGCTCCTCAGTGGTACTGGTGGCTCCTCAGTGGTACTGGTGGCTCCTCAGTGGTACTGGTGACTCCTCAGTGGTACTGGTGACTCCTCAGTGGTACTGGTGGCTCCTCAGTGGTACTGGTGACTCCTCAGTGGTACTGGTGACTCCTCAGTGGTACTGGTGGCTCCTCAGTGGTACTGGTGACTCCTCAGTGGTACTGGTGACTCCTCAGTGGTACTGCTGGCTCCTCAGTGGTACTGGTGACTCCTCAGTGGTACTGGTGGCTCCTCAGTGGTACTAGTGACTCCTCAGTGGTACTGGTGACTCCTCAGTGGTACTGGTGGCTCCTCAGTGGTACTGGTGGCTCCCCAGTGGTACTGGTGGCTCCTCAGTAGTACTGGTGGCTCCTCAGTGGTACTGGTGACTCCTCAGTGGTACTGGTGACTCCTCAGTGGTACTGGTGGCTCCTCAGTGGTACTGGTGGCTCCTCAGTGGTACTGGTGGCTCCTCAGTGGTACTGGTGGCTCCTCAGTGGTACTGGTGGCTCCTCAGTGGTACTGGTGGCTCCTCAGTGGTACTGGTGACTCCTCAGTGGTACTGGTGACTCCTCAGTGGTACTGGTGACTCCTCAGTGGTACTGGTGGCTCCTCAGTGGTACTGGTGGCTCCTCAGTGGTACTGGTTGCTCCTCAGTGGTACTGGTGGCTCCTCAGTGGTACTGGTGACTCCTCAGTGGTACTGGTGGCTCCTCAGTGGTACTGGTGACTCCTCAGTGGTACTGGTGGCTCCTCAGTGGTACTGGTGGCTCCTCAGTGGTACTGGTGACTCCTCAGTGGTACTGGTGGCTCCTCAGTGGTGCTGGTGGCTCCTCAGTGGTACTGGTGGCTCCTCAGTGGTACTGGTGGCTCCTCAGTGGTACTGGTGGCTCCTCAGTGGTACTGGTGACTCCTCAGTGGTACTGGTGACTCCTCAGTGGTACTGGTGGCTCCTCAGTGGTACTGGTGACTCCTCAGTGGTACTGGTGACTCCTCAGTGTTGCTGGTAACTCCTCAGTCGTACTGGTGACTCCTCAGTGGTACTGGTAACTCCTGAGTGGTACTGGTAACTCCTTAGTGGTACTGGCAACTACTCAGTGGTACTGTTGACTCCTCAGTGGTACTGGTAACTCCTCAGTGGTACTGATGTGTCCTCAGTGGTACTGGTGACTCCTCAATGTTACTGGTAACTCCTCAGTGGTACTTCTGACTCCTCAGTGGTACTGGTAACTCCTCAGTGGTACTGGTAACTTCTCAGTGGTACTGGTGACTCCTCATTGGCACTGTTGGCTCCTGAGTGGTACTGGTGACTCCTCATTGGTACTGGTGACTCCTCAGTGGTACTGGTAACTCCTCAGTGGTACTGGTGACTCCTCAGTAGTGCTGGTGTCTCCTCAGTGGTACTGGTAACTCCTCAGTGGTACTGGTGACTTCTCAGTGTTACTGGTGACTCCTCAGTGGCACTGGTAACTCCTCAGTGGCACTGGTAACTCAGTGGCACTGGTGACTCCTCAGTGGTAATGGTGATTCCTCAGTGGTATTGGTGACTCCTCAGTGGTATTAGTGACTCCTGATTGGTACTGGTGACTCCTCAGTGGTACTGGTGACTCCTCAGTGGTACTGGTGACTCCTCAGTGGTACTGGTTACTCCTCAGTGGTATTAGTGACTCCTCAGTGATACTGGTGAATCGTGAGAGGTACTGGTGACTACTCAGTGGTACTGGTGACTCCTCAGTGGTGCTGGTGACTCCTCAGTGGTACTAGTGGTACTGCTGACTCCTCAGTGGTACTGGTGACGCCTCAGTGGTACTGGTGATTCCTCAGTAGTACTGGTGACTCCTGAGTGGTACTAGTGACTCCTAAGTGGTACTACTGAGTCCTCAATGGTACTGGTGACTCCTCATTGGTACTGGTGACTCCTCAGTGGTACTGGTGAATCGTCAGTGGTACTGGTGACTCTTGAGTGGTACTGGTGACTCTTCATTGGTGCTGGTGACTCCTCAGTGGTACTGGTGACTCCTCAGTGGTACTCGTGGCTCCTCAGTGGTACTGGTGGCTCTTCAGTGGTACTGGTGGTACTGTTGACCTCTCAGTGGTACTGGTGACGCCTGAGTGGTACTGGTGGTACTGGTGACGTCTCAGTGGTACTGGTGACTCCTCAGTCGTACTGGTGACTGCTTAGTGGCACTGGGGACTGGTTAGTGGTACTGGTGACTCTTCAGTGGTACTGACGACTGCTTAGTGGTACTGGTGACTCCTCAGTGGTATTGTTGACTCCTCAGTGATACTGGTGACTCCTCAGTGGTACTGGTGACTCCTCAGTGGTACTGGTGACTGCTTAGTGGTACTTGTGACTCTTGAGTGGTACTGGCGACTCCTGAGTGGTACTAGTGACTCCTCCGTGGTACTGGTGACTCCTCTGTGGTACTGGTGCCTCCTTAGTGGAACTGGTGATTCCTCAGTGCTACTTGTGACTCCTCAGTGGTACTGGTGACTCCTCAATGGTACTGGTGACTTCTCAGTGGTACTGGGGACTCCTCAGTGGTACTGGGGACTCTTCAGTGGTACTCGTGACTCCTCAGTGGTACTGGTGACTCCTCAGTTGTACTGGTGACAGCTTAGTGGTACTTGTGACTCCTCAGTGGTACTGGTGACTCTTCAGTCTTACTGTTGACTCTTCAGTGGTACTGGTGAGCCCTCAGTGGTACTGGTAAATCTTCAGTGGTTCTGGTTACTCTTCAGTGGTACTGTTGACTCTTCAGTGGTACTGTTGACTCCTCAGTTTCTCTGGTGACTCCTCAGTGGTACTGGTGACTCTTCAGTGGTACTGTTGACTCTTCAGTGGTACTGTTTACTCCTCAGGAGTACTGGTGACTCCTCAGTGGTAGTGGTGACTCCTCAGTGGTACAGGTGACTCTTTAGTGGTACTGGTGACTTTTCAGTGGTACTGTTGACTCCTCAGTGGTACTGGTGACTCCTCAGTGGTACTGGTGACTCCTCAGTGGTACTGGTGACTCTTCAGTGGTACTGGTAACTCTTCAGTTGTACTGGTGACTCTTCAGAGGTACTTGTGACTCCTGAGTGGTAATGGTGACTTCTCAGTGGTAGTGTTGACTCTTCGCTGGTACTGGTGATTTTTCAGTGATACTGGTGACTCCTCAGGGGTACTGGCGACTCTTCAGTGATACTAGTGAATCGTCAGGGGTACTGGTGACTCTTCAGTGGTAATGGTGATTCCTCATTTGTGCTGGTGACTCCTCAGTGGTACTGGTGACTCTTCAGTGGTACTGGTGTCTCCTCAGTGGTACTGGTGACTCTTCAGTGGTACTGGTGATTCCTCGGTGGTACTGGTGACTCCTCAGTGGTACTGGTGACTCTTCAGTGTTAGTGGTGACTCGTCAGGGGTACTGGTGACTCTTCAGTTGTATTGGTGATTTCTGTGTGTTACTGGTGACTCTGACTCGTCAGTGGTACTGGTGACTCCTCAGTGGTACTGGTGGCTCCTCAGTGGTACTGGTGGCTCCTCAGTGGTACTGGTGACTCCTCAGTGGTACTGGTGACTCTGCAGTGGTAGTGGCGACTCCTCAGTGGTACTGGTAACTCCTCAGTGGTACTGGTAACTCCTCAGAGAGAGAGTTTTTTTCAGTCAGAACGAAGGTCGGTTGACTGATATGTTGCAAGAACATTAGGCAGTTCCTTGTTAGTGCTGTGTTGTAGGATGTGTGAGGTTGTTAGTGCTGTGTTGTAGGATGTGTGAGGTTGTTAGTGCCGTGTTGTAGGATGTGTGAGGTTGTTAGTGCCGTGTTGTATAATGTGTGAGGTTGTTAGTGCTGTGTTGTAGGATGTGTGAGGTTGTTAGTGCTGTGTTGTAGGATGTGTGAGGTTGTTAGTGCTGTGTTGTAGGATGTGTGAGGTTGTTAGTGCCGTGTTGTAGGATGTGTGATGTTGTTAGTACTGTGTTGTAGGATGTGTGAGGTTGTTAGTGCTGTGTTTTAGGATGTGTGAGGTTGTTAGTGCTGTGTTGTAGGATGTGTGAGGTTGTTAGTGCTGTGTTGTAGGATGTGTGAGGTTGTTAGTGCTGTGTTGTAGGATGTGTGAGGTTGTTAGTGCTGTGTTGTAGGATGTGTGAGGTTGTTAGTGCTGTGTTGTAGGATGTGTGAGGTTGTTAGTGCTGTGTTGTATAATGTGTGAGGTTGTTAGTGCTGTGTTGTAGGATGTGTGAGGTTGTTAGTGCTGTGTTGTAGGATGTGTGAGGTTGTTAGTGCTGTGTTGTAGGATGTGTGAGGTTGTTAGTGCCGTGTTGTAGGATGTGTGATGTTGTTAGTACTGTGTTGTAGGATGTGTGAGGTTGTTAGTGCTGTGTTTTAGGATGTGTGAGGTTGTTAGTGCTGTGTTGTAGGATGTTTGAGGTTGTTAGTGCTGTGTTGTAGGATGTGTGAGGTTGTTAGTGCTGTGTTGTAGGATGTGTGAGGTTGTTAGTGCTGTGTTGTAGGATGTGTGAGGTTGTTAGTGCTGTGTTGTAGGATGTGTGAGGTTGTTAGTGCTGTGTTGTAGGATGTGTGAGGTTGTTAGTGCTGTGTTGTAGGATGTGTGAGGTTGTTAGTGCTGTGTTGTAGGATGTGTGATGTTAGTGCTGTGTTGTAGGATGTGTGAGGTTGTTAGTGCTGTGTTGTAGGATGTGTGAGGTTGTTAGTGCTGTGTTGTAGGATGTGTGAGGTTGTTAGCGCTGTGTTGTAGGATGTGTGAGGTTGTTAGTGCTGTGTTGTAGGATGTGTGAGGTTGTTAGTGCTGTGTTGTAGGATGTGTGAGGTTGTTAGTGCTGTGTTGTAGGATGTGTGAGGTTGTTAGTGCTGTGTTTTAGGATGTGTGAGGTTGTTAGTGCTGTGTTGTAGGATGTGTGAGGTTGTTAGTGCTGTGTTGTAGGATGTGTGAGGTTGTTAGTGCTGTGTTGTAGGATGTGTGAGGTTGTTAGTGCTGTGTTGTAGGATGTGTGAGGTTGTTAGTGCTGTGTTGTAGGATGTGTGAGGTTGTTAGTGCTGTGTTGTAGGATGTGTGAGGTTGTTAGTGCTGTGTTGTAGGATGTGTGAGGTTGTTAGTGCTGTGTTGTAGGATGTGTGAGGTTGTTAGTGCTGTGTTGTAGGATGTGTGAGGTTGTTAGTGCTGTGTTGTAGGATGTGTGAGGTTGTTAGTGCTGTGTTGTAGGATGTGTGAGGTTGTTAGTGCTGTGTTGTAGGATGTGTGAGGTTGTTAGTGCTGTGTTGTAGGATGTGTGAGGTTGTTAGTGCTGTGTTGTAGGATGTGTGAGGTTGTTAGTGCTGTGTTGTAGGATGTGTGAGGTTGTTAGTGCTGTGTTGTAGGATGTGTGAGGTTGTTAGTGCTGTGTTGTAGGATGTGTGAGGTTGTTAGTGCTGTGTTGTAGGATGTGTGAGGTTGTTAGTGCTGTGTTGTAGGATGTGTGAGGTTGTTAGTGCTGTGTTGTAGGATGTGTGAGGTTGTTAGTGCTGTGTTGTAGGATGTGTGAGGTTGTTAGTGCTGTGTTGTAGGATGTGTGAGGTTGTTAGTGCTGTGTTGTAGGATGTGTGAGGTTGTTAGTGCTGTGTTGTAGGATGTGTGAGGTTGTTAGTGCTGTGTTGTAGGATGTGTGAGGTTGTTAGTGCTGTGTTGTAGGATGTGTGAGGTTGTTAGTGCTGTGTTGTAGGATGTGTGAGGTTGTTAGTGCTGTGTTGTAGGATGTGTGAGGTTGTTAGTGCTGTGTTGTAGGATGTGTGAGGTTGTTAGTGCTGTGTTGTAGGATGTGTGAGGTTGTTAGTGCTGTGTTGTAGGATGTGTGAGGTTGTTAGTGCTGTGTTGTAGGATGTGTGAGGTTGTTAGTGCTGTGTTGTAGGATGTGTGAGGTTGTTAGTGCTGTGTTGTAGGATGTGTGAGGTTGTTAGTGCTGTGTTGTAGGATGTGTGAGGTTGTTAGTGCTGTGTTGTAGGATGTGTGAGGTTGTTAGTGCTGTGTTGTAGGATGTGTGAGGTTGTTAGTGCTGTGTTGTAGGATGTGTGAGGTTGTTAGTGCTGTGTTGTAGGATGTGTGAGGTTGTTAGTGCTGTGTTGTAGGATGTGTGAGGTTGTTAGTGCTGTGTTGTAGGATGTGTGAGGTTGTTAGTGCTGTGTTGTAGGATGTGTGAGGTTGTTAGTGCTGTGTTGTAGGATGTGTGAGGTTGTTAGTGCTGTGTTGTAGGATGTGTGAGGTTGTTAGTGCTGTGTTGTAGGATGTGTGAGGTTGTTAGTGCTGTGTTGTAGGATGTGTGAGGTTGTTAGTGCTGTGTTGTAGGATGTGTGAGGTTGTTAGTGCTGTGTTGTAGGATGTGTGAGGTTGTTAGTGCTGTGTTGTAGGATGTGTGAGGTTGTTAGTGCTGTGTTGTAGGATGTGTGAGGTTGTTAGTGCTGTGTTGTAGGATGTGTGAGGTTGTTAGTGCTGTGTTGTAGGATGTGTGAGGTTGTTAGTGCTGTGTTGTAGGATGTGTGAGGTTGTTAGTGCTGTGTTGTAGGATGTGTGAGGTTGTTAGTGCTGTGTTGTAGGATGTGTGAGGTTGTTAGTGCTGTGTTGTAGGATGTGTGAGGTTGTTAGTGCTGTGTTGTAGGATGTGTGAGGTTGTTAGTGCTGTGT
>NC_091295.1:40508808-40638808 GCF_038502225.1 Cherax quadricarinatus | reverse complement strand
GCGACTTATTTCCAGTGGTGACCTTCCTCGTTGTCTCTAACATTAGTTACTACTGAGAGCCAGATCTCTGTTGTCACGATCGGTTTCACATCTCGTTTCATGAGGCTCTAAACCGTATGAGTTATTCAGCGCAAGGAGTGGTGAAGGCTCGATCCTCCGTCTGCTAATAGCGGCCTGGTGTCCGATCAGTCAGACTGTTTCTGTTCTACTTTTTAGGAGTACCAGTGATGGAAGAGTTCACTGAGAGTGTCTTGTTACCTCCTCCTCCCCTTTCTTCCTCCTCTCTTTACTTCCTCCCTCCCCTTCCCCCTTCCTTCGCCCCTCTCTCCTCCCGTTCGCCCATCTTTTCCCTTTCTTCCCCCCTTCCCATTCTTCTACCCACCCCCTTATTTTGCCCTCTCCCTCCTTCCCTTTCCCCCGTCGCCCTTCTCTCCTCCCCTTTTCTCCACTGCTGATTGATGCTCATTGTTTGGCTTAATGTAAGTTTTCACGCAGATGGTTGATGACATCGGTAGTTTATGACATCGGTTGTTGATGACAGCGGTGGTTGATGACAGCGGAGGTTGATGACAGTGGTGGTTGATGACAGCGGTGGTTGATGACATCGGTAGTTTATGACATCGGTTGTTGATGACAGTGGTGGTTGATGACAGTGGTGGTTGATGACAGCGGTGGTTGATGACAGTGGTGGTTGATGACAGCGGTGGTTGATGACAGTGGTGGTTGATGACAGCGGTGGTTGATGACAGTGGTGGTTGATGACAGTGGTGGTTGATGACAGTGGTGGTTGATGACAGTGGTTGTTGATGACATCGGTTGTTGATGACAGTGGTGGTTGATGACAGCGGTGGTTGATGACAGTGGTGGTTGATGACAGCGGTGGTTGATGACATCGGTAGTTTATGACATCGGTTGTTGATGACAGCGGTGGTTGATGACAGCGGAGGTTGATGACAGTGGTGGTTGATGACAGCGGTGGTTGATGACAGTGGTTGTTGATGACAGCGGTGGTTGATGACAGCGGTGGTTGATGACAGTGGTGGTTGATGACAGCGGTGGTTGATGACAGCGGTGGTTGATGACAGTGGTGGTTGATGACATCGGTTGTTGATGACAGTGGTGGTTGATGACAGCGGTGGTTGATGACAGTGGTGGTTGATGACAGCGGTTGTTGATGACAGTGGTGGTTGATGACAGCGGTGGTTGATGACAGTGGTGGTTGATGACAGCGGTTGTTGATGACAGTGGTTGTTGATGACAGCGGTGGTTGATGCATTTATACTGGCTTATTGGTTAATGAGTATATAGTAGCAGAGGTGATAGTGGTACCTGGTAGCCAGGTGGTGTCAGGTGTGTTGATGTAATAATGAGTGTTACCTTGTAGCCCAGACGGTAGTGTCATACGCCCATTTGATGGATAGGTAAACTCAAGCATATGTACTCGGTTCCTGATGAATATATCTGTCGTGATACTTAGACTGTTCACGTGCGTGTGCGTGTGTGTGTGTGTGTGTGTGTGTGTGTGTGTGTGTGTGTGTGTGTGTGTGTGTGTGTGTGTGTGTGTGTGTGTGTGTGTGTGTACACTTGTTTCAGTGTTAGGAACGTGGAGTGCGACGCGGGTTAGTGTTGAACTGATCAATACACCCTCATCCACCATTACAAACTGGGTGCAACAGTGCAACAGAAGAGACTATGGGGAAGCGCTGAACCCGTAGGGGGTGGGTGGGGGTCGTGTCAGACAGCTCCCGGGGAACGAGATGTGATAGGCTGAGATCTCAGCAAAATAAGGCTTGTTCCACTTCCTTCGAGCAAGAGCTCTTCACCAGCATGAAGGTAGGCATGCCCCTCCCCCCCACCTCAGTGTTTAATGTACTCCCTTACACTGATTGTACTCCCTTACACTGATTGTACTCCCTTACACTGATTGTACTCCCTTACACTGAATGTACTCCCTTACACTGAATGTACTCCCTTACACTGTACTCCCTTACACTGAATGTACTCCCTTACACTGTACTCCCTTACACTGAATGTACTCCCTTACACTGAATGTACTCCCTTACACTGTACTCCATTACATTGAATGTACTCTCTTACACTGAATGTACTCTCTTACACTGAATGTACTCTCTTACACTGAATGTGCTCTCTTACACTGAATGTACTCTCTTACACTGAATGTACTCCCTTACACTGTACTCCCTTACATTGAATGTACTCTCTTACACTGAATGTACTCTCTTACACTGAATGTACTCTCTTACACTGAATGTACTCTCTTACACTGAATGTACTCTCTTACACTGAATGTACTCCCTTACACTGAATGTACTCCCTTACACTGAATGTACTCCCTTACACTGAATGTACTCCCTTACACTGAATGTACTCCCTTACACTGAATGTACTCCCTTACACTGAATGTACTCCCTTACACCGAATGTACTCCCATACACTGAATGTACTCCCTTACACTGAATGTACTCTCTTACACTGAATGTACTCTCTTACACTGAATGTACTCTTACACTGAATGTACTCCCTTACACTGAATGTACTCTCTTACACTGAATGTACTCTCTTACACTGAATGTACTCCCTTACACTGAATGTACTCTTACACTGAATGTACTCCCTTACACTGAATGTACTCTCTTACACTGAATGTACTCTCTTACACTGAATGTACTCTCTTACACTGAATGTACTCCCTTACACTGAATGTACTCTCTTACACTGAATGTACTCCCTTACACTGAATGTACTCTCTTACACTGAATGTACTCTCTTACACTGAATGTACTCTCTTACACTGAATGTACTCTCTTACACTGAATGTACTCCCTTACACTGAATGTACTCTCTTACACTGAATGTACTCCCTTACACTGAATGTACTCTCTTACACTGAATGTACTCTCTTACACTGAATGTACTCTCTTACACTGAATGTACTCTTACACTGAATGTACTCTCTTACACTGAATGTACTCCCTTACACTGAATGTACTCTCTTACACTGAATGTACTCCCTTACACTGAATGTACTCCCTTACACTTAATGCACTTCCTTATGTAGAGTACACTCCCTTACACTGAGTACACTCCCTTACACTGAGTACACTCCCTTACACTGAGTACACTCCCTTACACTGAGTACACTCCCTTACACTGGGTACACTCCCTTACACTGGGTACACTCTTACACTGAGTACACTCCCTTACACTGAGTACACTCCCTTACACTGAGTACACTCCCTTACACTGAGTACACTTCCTTACACTGGGTACACTCCCTTACACTGAGTACACTCCCTTACACTGAGTACACTCCCTTACACTGAGTACACTCCCTTACACTGAGTACACTTCCTTACACTGAGTACACTCCCTTACACTGAGTACACTCCCTTACACTGGGTACACTCCCTTACACTGGGTACACTCCCTTACACTGAGTACACTCCCTTACACTGGGTACACTCCCTTACACTGAGTACACTCCCTTACACTGGGTACACTCCCTTACACTGGGTACACTCCCTTACACTGAGTACACTCCCTTACACTGAGTACACTCCCTTACACTGGGTACACTCCCTTACACTGAGTACACTCCCTTACACTGGGTACACTCCCTTACACTGAGCACACTCCTTTACACTGGGTACACTCCCTTACACTGAGTACACTCCCTTACACTGAGTACACTCCCTTACACTGAGTACACTCCCTTACACTGAGTACACTTCGTTACACTGAGTACACTCCCTTACACTGAGTACACTCCCTTACACTGAGTACACTCCCTTACACTGAGTACACTCCCTTACACTGGGTACACTTCCTTACACTGAGTACACTCCCTTACACTGGGTACACTCCCTTACACTGAGTACACTCCCTTACACTGAGTACACTCCCTTACACTGGGTACACTCCCTTACACTGAGTACACTTCCTTACGCTGGGTACACTCCCTTACACTGAGTACACTCCCTTACACTGAGTACACTCCCTTACACTGGGTACACTCCCTTACACTGGGTACACTCCCTTACACTGAGTACACTCCCTTACACTGGGTACACTCCCTTACACTGAGTACACTCCCTTACACTGAGTACACTCCCTTACACTGGGTACACTCCCTTACACTGAGTACACTCCCTTACACTGAGTACACTCCCTTACACTGAGTACACTCCCTTACACTGAGTACACTCCCTTACACTGAGTACACTCCCTTACACTGAGTACACTCCCTTACACTGGGTACACTCCCTTACACTGAGTACACTCCCTTACACTGAGTACACTCCCTTACACTGAGTACACTCCCTTACACTGGGTACACTCCCTTACACTGAGTACACTCCCTTACACTGAGTACACTCCCTTACACTGGGTACACTCCCTTACACTGAGTACACTCCCTTACACTGAGTACACTCCCTTACACTGAGTACACTCCCTTACACTGAGTACACTCCCTTACACTGGGTACACTCCCTTACACTGAGTACACTCCCTTACACTGGGTACACTCCCTTACACTGAGTACACTCCCTTACACTGAGTACACTCCCTTACACTGAGTACACTCCCTTACACTGGGTACACTCCCTTACACTGAGTACACTCCCTTACACTGAGTACACTCCCTTACACTGAGTACACTCCCTTACACTGGGTACACTCCCTTACACTGGGTACACTCCCTTACACTGAGTACACTCCCTTACACTGAGTACACTCCCTTACACTGAGTACACTCCCTTACACTGAGTACACTCCCTTACACTGGGTACACTCCCTTACACTGAGTACACTCCCTTACACTGAGTACACTCCCTTACACTGAGTACACTCCCTTACACTGGGTACACTCCCTTACACTGAGTACACTCCCTTACACTGAGTACACTCCCTTACACTGAGTACACTCCCTTACACTGAGTACACTCCCTTACACTGAGTACACTCCCTTACACTGGGTACACTCCCTTACACTGAGTACACTCCCTTACACTGAGTACACTCCCTTACACTGAGTACACTCCCTTACACTGGGTACACTCCCTTACACTGAGTACACTCCCTTACACTGAGTACACTCCCTTACACTGAGTACACTCCCTTACACTGGGTACACTCCCTTACACTGGGTACACTCCCTTACACTGAGTACACTCCCTTACACTGAGTACACTCCCTTACACTGAGTACACTCCTTTACACTGGGTACACTCCCTTACACTGAGTACACTCCCTTACACTGAGTACACTCCCTTACACTGGGTACACTCCCTTACACTGAGTACACTCCCTTACGCTGGGTTGGTACACCGTCTCTTACACTGAATTAATACACTCCCTTACACTAGCTTCACAAAATAGTTTGTAGGACTCCTGATCCAAGGAATTGGAGCTTTCTTCCCCTAGAATCAATACTGATTACCTCTCATACCCGATGCACTGCATAACACAGTGGTAACACAGTGGTAACAGTGGTAACACAGTGGTAACACAGTGGTAACAGTGGTAACACAGTGGTTACAGAGTGATAACACAGTGGCAGCAGTATCAACACAGTGGTTTCACAGTGGTAACACAATGGTTACACAGTGGAAACAGTGGTAACACAGTGGTTACACAGTGGTAACAGTGGTAACACAGTGGCAGGTGAGGAATGGAAGAAAAAATGGAAGGTTATGAAGGAGAAGGAGAGGTGGAAGGAGGACTAGGAGGATGGTGGATGGGAGGGAAGGAAGACTAGGGGAAGGAAGGTTGGGAGGGTTGGATGGATGGACGGTGGTAAGGAGGGAGGGATGGATCTAGGTAGGGAGGAAAGGAGGTAGGTAGGGAGGGAGGGAGGTAGAGAGGGAGGGAGGGAGGGAGGGAGGGATGGATGGATGGAGGTAGGGAGGGAGGGATGGATGGATGGAGGTAGGGAGGGAGGGATGGATGGTTGGAGGTAGGGAGGGAGGAAGGAAAGGAGGTAGGTAGATAGGAAAGGAGGTAGGTAGGGAGGGAAGGAGGTAGAGAGGGAGGGAGGGAGGGAGGGAGGGATGGATGGATGGAGGTAGGGAGGGAGGGATGGATGGATGGAGGTAGGGAGGGAGGAAGGAATGGAGGTAGGTAGATAGGAAAGGAGGTAGGTAGGGAGGGAGGGTGGGGTGGATGGATGGAGGTAGGGAGGGAGGGATGGATGGAAGTAGGGAGGTAGGTAGAGAGGGATGGTTTGAGGTACATAGGTAGGGAGGGGTGGATTGGTGAAGATAGGTAGGGATGGAGATAGGTAGATAGGGATGGATGGATGGAGGTAAGTAGGGAGAGATGGATGTATGCAGGTAGGTAGATAGTGATAGTGGTAGGGAGGTAGGATGAGTAGAGGTAGGGAGGTAGGATGGGTGGAGGTAGGGAGGTAGGATGGGTGGAGGTAGGGAGGTAGGATGGGTGGAGGTAGGAAAGGTGGAGGTAGGGAGGTAGGATGGGTGGAGGTAGGGAGGTAGGATGGGTGGAGGTAGGATGGGTGGAGGTAGGGAGGGATGGAGGGGAGAAGACTCAATGGGAGGTTTCCAAGTCAGTGGTTCGTCAAATGGGCTTACCCACATGGTTTCCGCCATGACAAAAGAGCAGCGGGATGAGACTTTAAAACCTCTCTCTCTCTCTCTCTCTCTCTCTCTCTCTCTCTCTCTCTCTCTCTCTCTCTCTCTCTCTCTCTCTCTCTCTCTCTCTCTCTCTCTCTCCCTCTCTCTCTCTCTCTACCTCCGCTAGTTTGTTTCATTTATTGACTCCAGGGCACATATGACTTAACTGGCTTGCTTGGCTCCATCAGTGTGTGTGATGTGGCTTGGGCTTACACGTAGGGGAGAATTTTGAAGGAATTGTGGATTGTATATTTGCTGTTTGGTGAATTTTAGGATTACTGTGAGTTGTGTACTTGACGTATGGTGTATGTTGGAAGAGGGAGTGAGGGGAAATGATTAATGGAATAATATGAGGAAATATAAAAGCTAAGTAGAAGGGATTAAAAAAAAAAAGAGAAAATAAGAAACATCAAAACGAAGATATAAATGACTTAGGAAAAATTGAATGTAACAGCCAGAGAGGAAGGAGAGAGGCAGAGAACAGAGAGGAAGGAGAGAGGCAGAGAACAGAGAGGAAGGAGAGAGGCAGAGAACAGAGAGGCAGAGAACAGAGAGGAAGGAGAGAGGCAGAGAACAGAGAGGAAGGAGAGAGGCAGAGAACAGAGAGGAAGGAGAGAGGCAAAGAACAGAGAGGAAGGAGAGAGGCAGAGAACAGAGAGGAAGGAGAGAGGCAGAGGAGAGGAAGGAGAGAGACAGAGGAGAGGAAGGAGAGAGACAGAGGAGAGGAAGGAGAGAGACAGAGGAGAGGAAGGAGAGAGACAGAGGAGAGGAAGGAGAGAGGCAGAGAACAGAGAGGAAGGAGAGAAGCAGAGAACCATTGAAGACAACGAAAAACTAAGAATGACTAAGCAAGAAAAACTGAAATCTAAGATGGTTAACCAAAGGAAAGATGTGAGAGGCTTGTCTGACTAACTTAATGTACAAACTTGTAAACCAGGAGCGGAGCTGGAGTACGACCCTGTGTGTGTGCTGGAGTACGATCCTCTGTGTGTAGGAGGTGAAGTACAAGCCTCTGTGTGGAGAAGCTAGAGTACGACTCTGGGGCGGCAGTGATAGCGTTCAAAAGAGACTTATTCACGTTATTTCAGGGTAAAACTTCCATACTATTTTAATGAATGAAAATGGCATACCAGGACGTATACACACTAATAATAATAATAATAATAATAATAATAATAATAATACCAGTGTTCTTCTTGAAGCCGAACACAAGAGGCTTTCTCAAGTTATCACACTGAAACAAAAATCAGAAATCGTCTATATGAAAGTGGCACATGATTGTAATCCCATGAACCATCACCCTCGTTATGGTTCAGTATTGCAGACTTTGACACAGTCGGGTTTTCCGGCGAGTTTTCAACATTTCGCAGTTTTCGTGTCGTTGTTATATTCGGTTTCAAATTTTGTACAATCGCATAAGATTTTTGTCGGACACTGTAAGTGCCAGACTTGGTGTGCGCTAGCAGACAGGATACTTGAAGGGTGGAGGTAAACACCGCGCTGTAATGTTCTACATTGTCCAATAACAGCCTAACACTTCCTCTCGGGAAGATGCATCGGCGTTCAAGGTTTGAATCCGATCGAAACAGAGATTCTCCAATTTTTGGATGGAAACAAGTCTGTTAATCAAATTGGCAAACTAAAATGTGAACTGCCTGAAATAAATTCGAAGCTCCCAATGAGCAAATTCCACCATCGCTAAAAGTTTGAGGCCTATCACAGGGGTCAGTCCCTCAGCCTGGAGGCTGAGGGACTGACCACCTCAAAACTTCGTCTTCAAGGGTGATAGACTGATTACTTTGCCTTCACATCTCTACTGTTTCTTCTAACTCTTCTGTACTCGACTGAAGAAGTCTTCTGTGTAGGCGGAACGTTTCAGAATAAAGATACCTAACTGTTGCACATATGTCTTTCTCATCAATTACTATTTTCTCCTAGGTAGGCTGCAGAGGAGGCTTAATTTATCACACGAAGATCCTAATTACAGTGCAAAAGCGTTAAGTTGAAGGTGATCGGATGAGGTGTTCTCGTGTTAAAGGGGAAACCTTGGAGGAGGAAGGGAAAATCAGACAACCACTTGAAGGTGCTCCTTCGACGATACCTAATTAAAAATGTATAGCACTTTATAACTTTAATTTTTAAGGGGGTGGAGGTGTAAGCCAGTGGAAGGCCTCGGTCAAGTGACAAAAAGCTCCAGCGGCGGGTCATCATGTAACAAAGACCCACATCAGGGAACGTCCTGTTTCCTGGTGAATCTTACCAAATTTCATCTAAGCTAATTAAAATTAGAGAAGCTTAACCTTAAATAACTACCAGTAGCAGGCTGGTAGACTACAAACATTCAGGAAGGTACTACCGTCATGTTATACCAGTGTGAAACATTTCCCCACGAGTGGCGAAACGTTTCCTTTAATACATGTCCTGATCTGTACATAAGTGTCTTTCTCCACACATGGGCCAGTAGGCCTACTGCAGTGTTCCTCCTATCTTATGTTTTTAGGTAAGCCTGTTAAAAGGTTTGCACTCTGCCAGAACTATGATCATTTCATCCTGTCTTACAAATTGCTTCGTAAACTTATCTATACTTTCTTGGTTATTATTTAATGCGAGGCCCGACAGCGGTGCGATGATTCCTGGAAACATTAAGTAACAACAAATACTATTAAGTTTTACTCTCTGGTTAGATCATTAAGAAATAGAGGCACGTACATGCGCTAGACAGCGAGAGATGTACATACACCCATCTTGTCTGCTGCTGATGAACACACAAGGCCACCCATGTGTGTCTTCACTTGGTGCTGCTGCACACACACACAGGCAGATACATAAACAACTGATATAAAAGAGAGAGACAAGAAATCGGTGATGGAGAGAAACTCCAGTTGTCTTTAAATTGGTAGATAAGACACATTTGATGTCTTTAAATTGTTCAAGTTGACCAGGAGCCCAGTAGTAGCAGCAGCAGTAGTAGCAGCAGCAGTAGTAGCAGCAGCAGTAGCAGTAGCAGCATTAGTAGAAGCAGCAGCAGCAGCAGCAGCAGCAGCAATAGCAGTAGCAGCAGCAGCAGCAGCAGCAGTAGCAGCAGCAGTAGCAGCAGCAGCAGCAGCAGCAGCAGCAGCAGCAGCAGTAGTAGTAGTAGCAGCAGCAGCAGCAGTAGCAGCAGCAGCAGCAGCAGCAGCAGTAGTAGCAGTAGCAGCAGTAGCAGCAGCAGCAGCAGCAGCAGCAGTAGCAGCAGCAGTAGCAGCAGCAGCAGCAGCAGCAGTAGCAGCAGCAGCAGCAGCAGCAACAACAACAACAACAGTAGCAGCAGCAGCAGCAGCAGTAGCAGCAGCAACAGTAACAACAACAACAACAACAGTAGCAGCAGTAGCAGCAGCAACAATAGCAGCATCAGCAACAACAGTAGCAGTAGCAGCAGCAACAAGAAAAACAGTAGCAGTAGCAGCAGCAGCAACAACAGTAGCAGCAGCAACAGAAGAAAGGAAAATAAGAGAAAAGGAAAAAATGAGGAGAGGAAAAAATCAGGGGAAGAAAATACTAGAGGAATAAAAGGAGAGTTGGGAAGAGGGTGTGTGTGTGTGTGTTGATTCACAGGATTGGCGACTTTAGAGCTGTGGGAGGCAGACGTAAACATTTAAAACAAACACTTTAGCTTCTTTTATGAACCTTTACTGACGAGGGTAAAGCAAGTGAGCCAGTATAAAAGAGAGGAGAGCGGGGGGGGGAGGAAAGTGGGAGTATGATGGAGGGGAAAGAGGGGGGTAAGGGAAAGAAAGGGGAATATGATGGAGGGTAGACAGGGGGTAAGGGGAAGTGAGGGTATAAAGTAGATGGTTAGGGTAAAGGGAAATAGAGGTATGAAAGAGAGGAGAGGAGGTAAAGAGAAGTGGGGTTATAAAGAAGAGTAAAGTAATGTGGGGAGATAGGAAAGGACTGACGAAGGAATACAAAGTAGAGAGAGAGAGAGAGAGAGAGAGAGAGAGAGAGAGAATATTTGAGAGGTGGGCGGCAGGTCATTAGTCAAGTGAGGACAAACAAATGGTGATTGAGACACTGTAGGTAATAACATGTTGTCCAACTAGGGTGCCACTACAACACTGTTTTAATGATATGCAAGAAAAAGCATGAAATAACAGCCACCGTGTGTGTGTGTATATGTGTGTGTGTGTGTGTGTGTGTGTGTGTGTGTGTGTGTGTGTGTGTGTGTGTGTGGTGTGTGTGTGTGTGTGTGTGTGTAGAACTCGTACAGGTGTGTCCCTCTGGCGCTCATCTTCAGCTAAGTGAAAAATTGAACACCTGTAGAATTTAAATACTAGTTTGGATAACTAGCGTTTGAAGGATGACTCGCTAGTGTGGATAACATCCACAAAGCTACTCAACAAACACGCGAGGGTTCACTACTCACCAGTGTGGATGTAGGTGTGTTTCTTCATGTCAGACTTCTGGTGGAAGCGCTTGCCACAGTACTGGCAAGGGTAGGGCCTGGTGTCTGAGTGGATGAGCAGGTGTGTGGAGAGAGTGGATGACCTCTTGAAACACTTGCCACACTGCTTGCACTCAAACACCTTCTCAGCGTTGTGCACCGCTCTGTAACACACACCAACACACGCATCACTTAACACTCTCACATCACCAATTAACATATAGAACTTAATTATTAACCGGTTAACTCCAAAGATTTCATTGACAGGTAAAAAATATTATGCAGCCTTTCACCCACGCCGGGGCTTTGTAGAGTACATTATCACTCTCAGGAGAGAACCTTGAGTTTTTCCTAAGGTACGTTTAATGTCTTCTCTGAGGATGAGGGTCCCCGGTAAAGATCTAGAGGTGGTACCTCCCTATATATATATATATATGCAATAAGATCACAGTAAACAGGTGATTTCAAAATATGCAAAACAACCACTCTGAAAGAATAGAGAAATTCCAAGCGCTTTCGTGACTACTCACATTTCGTGAGTAGTCACGAAAGCGCTTGGAATTTCTCTATTCTTTCAGAGTGGTTGTTTTGCATATATATATATATATATATATATATATATATATATATATATATATATATATATATATATATATATATATATATATATTAGAAACACTGTATGTTATAAAGTTCTAATCCAGTGAGCCTTTTAACTCTGTGTAAAAAGTGGAATCTCCACAAGGATGGAAACAAGCAAATTAAGAATTATTTTGATGAGTACCATATGTATAACTTTATTCTTCATGGGTCATTTACCGGTAGAAATGGCGAAGGCTCGATCATCATCAAATGGTTAATGAGACGGCCCTCTCCAGGGGGCTGTCTCATAATGGTTCGGACATTTAGAAAGGATAGAACAAACTAGAATGACTTGGAGGGCGTATAAATCTGTAGTGGACGGAAGGCGGGGTTGGGGTCAGTCCAAGGAAAGGATAGAGCATGCACACTTTGTCTTGGTCTTACCTGTGCTGCGTGAGGCTGATCTCGTGACCAAAGGTCTTGTTGCAGTACTCGCAGGCGAACGGTCTCTTGCCGTTGTGTGATCGTCTGGAGTGGACCTCGAGACCGTGTGGGGTACTGAACATCTTCTCACACTTGATGCAGGAGTACACGTCGCCTAGGGGCAGGGGTTTGACCAAGGAGCCATCAAGGGGCAGCGAGCCGTGTCCTGGTAGTGACCATGGGAACAGGCTCTCTGAAGCCGCCATGCTCCACGGGAACGAGTAGCTCAGTGACGACGGCAGTGACGATGGGTACGACACAGCCAGGCTGTTGCGGTTGGCATCCAGACTCGTAGATGAAGATGCCTCGCCATCCTTTTTGAAAAGTACGAGGGGCGGCGGAGGATAGAGGCCCAGGGGGAGGCTAGGGGGTCGTGGCAGGTCGAGAAGGGAGTCTCGGTTGTGAAGAGGCAGGGAAGGCAGGAAGGGCCGACTAAGGGGAAAACTATGTGCCTCGCGAGGGGACAGAGATTGACCTAAACTTCCGGTTTCGCTAATCTTACTGGTAACTAGAGGCTCACGTAAACTAAATGTGGTTCCTTCATCTGGCTTCGACGTCAAGTTGAGAGCCATACTGAACTCCGGTACGGGCGCTCTGGTGATCACCGGCGACATTTTACCATAGAGGCTGCTGCAGACGACGGGACTGTCGTCTCGCGCTGACGGCGGCGACAGGAGACGAGGTATGGGAGACTTATTGTCTTGGCTGTGTTCCGCTTGTGTTTCTTGAGAGTCATTGAGCGGCGCTTCGTCAACGTTGTCTACCACTTCGATGTGCTCCTCGTCCTCCTCTTCTTCCTCCTCCTTAGTTTTCTCCTGGGCATCTTGACTACCACCGTCGGCGTGGTTGGTCCATGGGGAGAGGCTGCGGCCCACCAGGGAGGAGATGGTGAAGGAGGACCTCTCAAAGGAGGATCTGGAGGAGGGTACTGTATCAGGCTTGACTGGTCGACTGGTGCTGCGGGGCTCACTATCCACCTCTGCAACACAATACAACTCTTTAGTATACTATATATGTTTCTGTGACGACGCGATCCGAGAAAGGTATGGATCCATCAGACTTTACAAAAATATTTAACCATTAAAAAAAAGATGGTGTAAATGTAGAGCATTTCCTTCTACAAATTAATAATTAATAAGGACGTTAGAGGTATATTTTCAGATGTGAAAAAGCAGCTCTCTGTACCTTAAAGGAATATGAGAGAGTTCGACTCAAATTACTAATCTACTTCAATATCTCAGCGCTGTATAGCCCCTGTGGCTTAGCGCTTCTTTTTGATTATTATAATATAATAATAATAATAATAATACTTCAATATCAGCGTTGAAGATCAAGTCAGTCAAATGATACATTCAAAACTTACTGCATGATAACTAATATTTCATTTTTTTTTTCAAAGCAGATTGAAAATTGGCCCGTACATAGCCCAAAACCACCCCGAACTGTCCACTAAGTAAGATTCACCAGGTTCCAGAGTTTAAAGCCTATCAGAAAAGGTATCCTTTAGTTATCGCATAAAAATACAATATCCATATTTATTTAATATTATTGTCTGCACAGCCAGATAACAGCACAAACTTTCCCCTTAAGCATCAACGCTTTAGGTTTGACGTCGCTCGGAACTTTCATTCTCAAGTTATCACACGACATCTAAACTGTCGTATCTGAGCGCCTCTGCGAAGACAGTGATTATGTATTAGTGATGGTGAAAGTGTTGAATGATGATGAAAGACGGTCTATATGTTATATATATATATTATGTACATATATATATATATATATATATATATATATATATATATATATATATATATATATATATATATATATATATATATATATATATATATATATATATACACCTTAACACTGCAATACGTTTCACGGTGGATATTTCTGTGTTGAAAATTTAAAGCAGATCTGAAGAGGCATTCTCAAATTAGTTTTTGTTTTATATCTGGTGGTGGAGAGAAGTGAGGGTGGTGAAGAAGGGTGTGGTGGGGGCACAGAGGGTGTGGCTTGATGGGAGTGGGGGTATTGAGTGGGCAGGAGTGTGGCCTGGTGGGGGAGAGGGGTGGGGGTTAGGGTGTGGGGGTCAACACAAGATCATTCACTAATGAGAAAACTCCACACAGTGGGTGGAGTGTGACAGCTCAGGTTACTCTGTGATTGATGCTACCACACTTACCTTCCTTCCTACCTTCCTTCCTTCATTCCTTCCTACCTTCCTTCCTTCCTTCCTTCCTTCCTTCCTTCTTTACTCTTGATGCCACCACACTTACCTCTCTTACCTTCCTACCTTCCTTCCTACCTACCTTCCTTCCTACTTTCCTTCCTTCCTCCCCACATTCCTTCCTACCTTCCTCCCTTTCTTCTTTACTCTCTTCTAACCTTCCTTCCTCTCTTCCTACCTTTCTCTCTTTCTACCTTCCTTCCTCTGTTCCTACTTTCCTCTGTTCTTATCTTCCTTCCTCTCTTCTTACTTTCCTTCCCCTCTTTCTACTTTCCTTCCTCTCTTCCTACCTTCTCTCTTCCTTCCTCTCTTCCTTACCCTCTTTCTACTTTCCTTCCTCTTTACCTACTTTCCTTCCTCTCTTCCTACCTTCCTCTCTTCCTTCCCCTCTTCCTACCTTCCTTGATAACTCAATACCTTCCTTGATAACCCCTACCTTCCTCGATAACTCCCTACCTTCCTTGATAACTCCCTACTTTCCTTGATAACCCCCTACCTTCCTTGATAACCCCTACCTTCCTTGATAACTCCCTACCTTCCTAGATAACTACCTACCTTCCTTGATAACTCCCTACCTTCCTTGATAACACCCTACATTCCTTGATAACTCTCTACCTTCCTTGATAACTCACTACCTTCCTTGATAACTCTCTACCTTCCTTGATAACTCTCTACCTTCCTTGATAACTCCCTACCTTCCTTGATTACTCCCTACCTTCCTTGATAACTCCCTACCTTCCTTGATAACTCCCTACCTTTCTTGATAACTCTCTACCTTAATTGATAACTCTCTTCCTTGATAACTCTCTACCTTCCTTGATAACTCCCTACCTTCCTTGATAACGCCATACCTTCCTTGATAATGCCCTAGCTTCCTTTGTAACTCCCTACCTTCCTTGATAACTCACTACCTTTCTTGATAACTCCCTACCTTCCTTGATAACTCCCTACCTTCCTTGATAACTCTCTACCTTCCTTGATAACTCTCTACCTTCCTTGATAACTCTCTACCTTCCTTGATAACTCCCTACCTTCCTTGATAACACCCTACCTTCCTTGATAACACCCTACCTTCCTTGATAACACCCTACCTTCCTTGATAACACCCTACTTTCCTTGACAACTCCCTACCTTCCTTGATAACACTCTGTCTTCCTTGGTAACTCCCTACCTTCCTTGATAACTCTCTACCTTCCTTGATAACTCACTACCTTCCTTGATAACCCCCTTCTTTTTTTGATAACTCCCTACCTTCCTTGATAACTCCCTACTTTCCTTGATAACCCCCTACCTTCCTTAATAACTCCCTACCTTCCTTGATAACTACCTTCCTTCCTTGATAACTCCCTACCTTCCTTGATAACACCCTACCTTCCTTGATAACTCTCTACTTCCCTTGATAACTCTCTACCTTCCTTGATAACTCTCTACCTTCCTTGATAACTCCCTGCCTTCCTTGACAACTCCCTACCTTCCTTGATAACCCCCTACGTTCCTTGATAACTCCCTATCTTGATAACTCTCTACCTTCCTTGATAACTCTGTACCTTCCTTGATAACTCCCTACCTTCCTTGATAACACCCAACCTTCCTTGGTAACTCCCTACCTTCCTTGATAACACTCTGTCTTCCTTGGTAACTCCCTACCTTCCTTGATAACTCTCTACCTTCCTTGATAACTCCCTACCTTCGTTGATAACTCTCTACCTTCCTTGATAACTCTCTACCTTCCTTGATAACTCTCTACCTTCCTTGATAACTCCCTACCTTCCTTGATAACACCCTACCTTCCTTGATAACTCCCTACCTTCCTTCATTGCTCTCTACCTTCCTTGATAACTCTCTACCGTCCTTGATAACTCTCTACCTTCCTTGATAACTCGCTACCTTCCTTGATAACTCTCTACCTTGATAACTTTCTACCTTCCTTGATAACTCTCTACCTTCCTTGATAACTCTCTACCTTCCTTGATAACTCCCTACCTTCCTTGATAACTCCCTACCTTCCTTGATAACACCCTACCTTCCTTGATAACTCCCTACCTTCCTTCATTGCTCTCTACCTTCCTTGATAACTCTCTACCGTCCTTGATAACTCTCTACCTTCCTTGATAACTCGCTACCTTCCTTGATAACTCTCTTCCTTGATAACTTTCTACCTTCCTTGATAACTCTCTACCTTCCTTGATAACTCTCTACCTTCCTTGATAACTCCCTACCTTCCTTGATAACTCCCTACCTTCCTTGATAACACCCTACCTTCCTTGGTAACACCCTACCTTAATTGTTACCTCCCTACCTTCCTTGATAACTCTCTACCTTCCTTGATATCTCCCTACCTTCTTTGATAACGCTCTACCTTCCTTCATAACTCTCTACCTTCCTTGATAACTCCCTACCTTCTTTGATAACTCTCTACCTTCCTTGATAACTCTCTGCCTTCCTTGATAACTCCCTACCTTCCTTGATAACTCTACCTTCCTTGATAACTCCCTACCTTCCTTGATAACTCCCTACCTTCCTTGATAACTCCCTACCTTCCTTGATAACTCTCTACCTTCCTTGATAACTCCCTTCATTGATAACTCTCTACCTTCCTTGATAACTCTCTACCTTCCTTGATAACTCTCTACCTTCCTTGATAACTCTCTACTTTCCTTAATAACTCCCTACCTTCCTTGATAACTCCCTACCTTTCTTGATAGCTCTCTACCTTCCTTGATAACTCTCTCCCTTCCTTGATAACTCTCTACCTTCCTTAATAACTCCCTACCTTCTTTGATAACTCTCTACCTTCCTTAATAACTCCCTACCTTCTTTGATAACTCTCTACCTTCCTTGATAACTCTCTGCCGTCCTTGATAACTCTACCGTCCTTGATAACTCTCTACCTTCCTTTGATAACTCTCTTCCTTCCTTGATAACTCTCTACCTTCCTTGATAACTCTCTACCATCATTGATAACTCTCTACCTTCCCTGATAACTCTCTACCTTCCTTGATAACTCTCTACCTTCCTTGATAACTCACTACCTTCCTTGATAACCCCTACCTTCCTCGATAACTCCCTACCTTCCTTGATAACTCCCTACTTTCCTTGATAACCCCCTACCTTCCTTGATAACCCCTACCTTCCTTGATAACTCCCTACCTTCCTAGATAACTACCTACCTTCCTTGATAACTCCCTACCTTCCTTGATAACACCCTACATTCCTTGATAACTCTCTACCTTCCTTGATAACTCTCTACCTTCCTTGATAACTCTCTACCTTCCTTGATAACTCTCTACCTTCCTTGATAACTCCCTACCTTCCTTGATTACTCCCTACCTTCCTTGATAACTCCCTACCTTCCTTGATAACTCCCTACCTTTCTTGATAACTCTCTACCTTAATTGATAACTCTCTTCCTTGATAACTCTCTACCTTCCTTGATAACTCCCTACCTTCCTTGATAACGCCATACCTTCCTTGATAATGCCCTAGCTTCCTTTGTAACTCCCTACCTTCCTTGATAACTCACTACCTTTCTTGATAACTCCCTACCTTCCTTGATAACTCCCTACCTTCCTTGATAACTCTCTACCTTCCTTGATAACTCTCTACCTTCCTTGATAACTCTCTACCTTCCTTGATAACTCCCTACCTTCCTTGATAACACCCTACCTTCCTTGATAACACCCTACCTTCCTTGATAACACCCTACCTTCCTTGATAACACCCTACTTTCCTTGACAACTCCCTACATTCCTTGATAACACTCTGTCTTCCTTGGTAACTCCCTACCTTCCTTGATAACTCTCTACCTTCCTTGATAACTCACTACCTTCCTTGATAACCCCCTTCCTTTTTTGATAACTCCCTACCTTCCTTGATAACTCCCTACTTTCCTTGATAACCCCCTACCTTCCTTAATAACTCCCTACCTTCCTTGATAACTACCTTCCTTCCTTGATAACTCCCTACCTTCCTTGATAACACCCTACCTTCCTTGATAACTCTCTACTTCCCTTGATAACTCTCTACCTTCCTTGATAACTCTCTACCTTCCTTGATAACTCCCTGCCTTCCTTGACAACTCCCTACCTTCCTTGATAACCCCCTACGTTCCTTGATAACTCCCTATCTTGATAACTCTCTACCTTCCTTGATAACTCTGTACCTTCCTTGATAACTCCCTACCTTCCTTGATAACACCCAACCTTCCTTGGTAACTCCCTACCTTCCTTGATAACACTCTGTCTTCCTTGGTAACTCCCTACCTTCCTTGATAACTCTCTACCTTCCTTGATAACTCCCTACCTTCGTTGATAACTCTCTACCTTCCTTGATAACTCTCTACCTTCCTTGATAACTCTCTACCTTCCTTGATAACTCCCTACCTTCCTTGATAACACCCTACCTTCCTTGATAACTCCCTACCTTCCTTCATTGCTCTCTACCTTCCTTGATAACTCTCTACCGTCCTTGATAACTCTCTACCTTCCTTGATAACTCTCTACCTTCCTTGATAACTCTCTACCTTTCTTCATTGCTCTCTACCTTCCTTGATAACTCTCTACCTTCCTTCATTGCTCTCTACCTTCCTTGATAACCCCCTACCTTCCTTGATAACTCCCTACCTTCCTTGAAAACTCCCTACCTTCCTTGATAACTCCCTACCTTCCTAGATAACTCCCTACCTTCCTTGATAACTCTCTTCCTTGATAACTTTCTACCTTCCTTGATAACTCTCTACCTTCCTTGATAACTCTCTACCTTCCTTGATAACTCCCTACCTTCCTTGATAACTCCCTACCTTCCTTGATAACACCCTACCTTCCTTGGTAACACCCTACCTTAATTGTTACCTCCCTACCTTCCTTGATAACTCTCTACCTTCCTTGATATCTCCCTACCTTCTTTGATAACGCTCTACCTTCCTTCATAACTCTCTACCTTCCTTGATAACTCCCTACCTTTGATAACTCTCTACCTTCCTTGATAACTCTCTGCCTTCCTTGATAACTCCCTACCTTCCTTGATAACTCTACCTTCCTTGATAACTCTCTACCTTCCTTGATAACTCCCTACCTTCCTTGATAACTCCCTACCTTCCTTGATAACTCTCTACCTTCCTTGATAACTCCCTTCATTGATAACTCTCTACCTTCCTTGATAACTCTCTACTTTCCTTAATAACTCCCTACCTTCCTTGATAACTCCCTACCTTTCTTGATAGCTCTCTACCTTCCATGATAACTCTCTCCCTTCCTTGATAACTCTCTACCTTCCTTAATAACTCCCTACCTTCTTTGATAACTCTCTACCTTCCTTAATAACTCCCTACCTTCTTTGATAACTCTCTACCTTCCTTGATAACTCTCTGCCGTCCTTGATAACTCTACCGTCCTTGATAACTCTCTACCTTCCTTTGATAACTCTCTTCCTTCCTTGATAACTCTCTACCTTCCTTGATAACTCTCTACCATCATTGATAACTCTCTACCTTCCCTGATAACTCTCTACCTTCCTTGATAACTCTCTACCTTCCTTGATAACTCTCTGCCTTCCTTGATAACTCCCTACCTTCCTTGATAGCTCTCTACCTTCCTTGATAACTCTCTACCTTCCTTGATAACTCCCTACCTTCCTTGATAACTCCCTACCTTCCTTGATAACTCTCTACCTTCCTTGATAACTCCCTTCATTGATAACTCTCTACCTTCCTTGATAACTCTCTACCTTCCTTGATAACTCTCTACCTTCCTTGATAACTCTCTCCCTTCCTTGATAACTCTCTACTTTCCTTAATAACTCCCTACCTTCCTTGATAACTCCCTACCTTCCTTGATAACTCTGTACCTTCCTTGATAACTCTCTACCTTTCTTAATAACTCCCTACCTTCTTTGATAACTCTCTACCTTCCTTAATAACTCACTACCTTCTTTGATAACTCTCTACCTTCCTTGATAACTCTCTACCGTCCTTGATAACTCTCTACCGCCCTTGATAACTCTCTACCTTCCTTGATAACTCTCTACCTTCCTTGATAACTCTCTACCTTCCTTGATAACTCTCTCCCTTCCTTGATAACTCTCTACTTTCCTTAATAACTCCCTACCTTCCTTGATAACTCCCTACCTTCCTTGATAACTCTCTCTCTTCCTTGATAACTCTCTACCTTTCTTAATAACTCCCTACCTTCTTTGATAACTCTCTACCTTCCTTAATAACTCACTACCTTCTTTGATAACTCTCTACCTTCCTTGATAACTCTCTACCGTCCTTGATAACTCTCTACCGCCCTTGATAACTCTCTACCTTCCTTGATAACTCTCTACCTTCCTTGATAACTCTCTACCTTCCTTGATAACTCCCTACCTTCCTTGATAACTCTCTCCCTTCCTTGATAACTCTCTACCTTCCTTGATAACTCTCTACCTTCCTTAATAACTCACTACCTTCTTTGATAACTCTCTACCTTCCTTGATAACTCTCTACCTTCCTTGATAACTCTCTACCGCCCTTGATAACTCTCTACCTTCCTTGATAACTCCCTATAGTCCTCTTTTTCTCTTTATCTTCTCCGTCTTCCCCTCTTCCCTGTCTCCCCTTCTTCCATACCTTCCCCTCTTCTTTCCTACCTTCCAATCTTCTTCCCTACCTTCCAATCTTCTTCCCTACCTTCTCATCTTTTTTCCTACCTTTCCCCTCTACTTACCTCACTCTTCTTTTCTACCTTCACCTCTTCTTTCCTACCTCCCCCTCTTCCTCCCTACCTTCCCCTCTTCCCTACCTTCCTCTATTCTTCCCTACCTTCCCCTCTTCCCTACCTTCCCGTCATCCCTACCTTCCCCTCTTCCCTACTTTCCTCTCTTCTTCCCTACCTTCCCCTCATCCCCACCTTCCCTTCTTTTTTCCTTCATTCCCGTCTTCCCTACCTTCCTCTTTCTCCCTACCTTTCCCTCTACTTCCCTTCCTTCCCCTCTTCTTCCCCACCTTTCCCTCTTCCTTCCTTCTCTTCTTACCTACCTTCCCCTCTTCCTTCCTTCTCTTCTTACCTACCATCCTCTCTGTCTTTTCTGTTCCTATCTTTTCTGTCTTCCTACTCACCTTACACTCTGTCATTTTCTATTCCTATCTTTTTTCTTCTTGCCCTCTTTTCTTTACATCGTCTTTCCTGCGTCTCTTGCTTGTGCTCTCCCCTCTTCTTCTCCTCCTGCTACACCTCTCTTATTGTTTCTTTCCCTCTCCCTCTCTCTCCTTCTTCCTCTCCCTCTCTCTCTCTCTCTCTCTCTCTCTCTCTCTCTCTCTCTCTCTCTCTCTCTCTCTCTCTCTCTCTCTCTCTCTCTCTCTCTCTCTGTTCATCAGGTCTGCCTCTGCTCTCCAGTTTATGTTGGTTCCTCTCTTTTATCAATCTTTCACTTCACCTCGTCGGCTTCCCTCACTCCTCTTCCATATTCTATGTGTTTCACTTTTCTCACCATATTTTCTCTCTCAGCTTTCTCATCCGTGTCTCTCTCTACTAGGCTTTGTGAGGGGAGGTGAGTGAGGGGTGAAGGATGGTGTGGGGAGGAGAGTGCGGAGTGGAGGATGGTGTGGGGAGGAGAGTGCGGAGTGGAGGATGGTGTGGGGAGGAGAGTGCGGAGTGGAGGATGGTGTGGGGAGGAGAGTGCGGAGTGGAGGATGGTGTGGGGAGGAGAGTGCGGAGTGGAGGATAGTGTGGGGAGGAGAGTGCGGAGTGGAGGATGGTGTGGGGAGGAGAGTGCGGAGTGGAGGATGGGGTGGGGAGGAGAGTGCGGAGTGGAGGATGGTGTGGGGAGGAGAGTGCGGAGTGGAGGATGGTGTGGGGAGGAGAGTGCGGAGTGGAGGATGGTGTGGGGAGGAGAGTGCGGAGTGGAGGATGGTGTGGGGAGGAGAGTGCGGAGTGGAGGATGGTGTGGGGAGGAGAGTGCGGAGTGGAGGATGGTGTGGGGAGGAGAGTGCGGAGTGGAGGATGGTGTGGGGAGGAGAGTGCGGAGTGGAGGATGGTGTGGGGAGGAGAGTGCGGAGTGGAGGATGGTGTGGGGAGGAGAGTGCAGAATGGAGGATGGTGTGGGGAGGAGAGTGCGGAGTGGAGGATGGTGTAGGGAGGAGAGTTAGGAGTGGTGGATGGTGTGGGGAGGGGAGTTAGGACTGGAGGATGGTGTGGGGAGGAGAGTGAGTGGTGAAGGATGGTGTGGGGAGGAGAGTGCGGAGTGAAGGATGGTGTGGGGAGGAGAGTGCGGAGTGGAGGATGGTGTGGGGAGGAGAGTGCGGCGTGGAGGATGGTGTGGGGAGGAGAGTGCGGAGTGGAGGATGGTGTGGGGAGGAGAGTGCGGAGTGGAGGATGGTGTGGGGAGGAGAGTGCAGAATGGAGGATGGTGTGGGGAGGAGAGTGCGGAGTGGAGGATGGTGTGGGGAGGAGAGTGCGGAGTGGAGGATGGTGTAGGGAGGAGAGTTAGGAGTGGTGGATGGTGTGGGGAGGGGAGTTAGGACTGGAGGATGGTGTGGGGAGGAGAGTGAATGGTGAAGGATGGTGTGGGGAGGAGAGTGCTGAGTGGAGGATGGTGTGGGGAGGAGAGTGCGGAGTGGAGGATGGTGTGGGGAGGAGAGTGCGGAGTGGAGGATAGTGTGGGGAGGAGAGTGCAGAGTGGAGGATGGTGTGGTGAGGAGAGTGCGGAGTGGAGGATGGTGTGGGGAGGAGAGTGCGGAGTGGAGGATGGTGTGGGGAGGAGAGTGCGGAGTGGAGGATGGTGTGGGGAGGAGAGTGCGGAGTGGAGGATGGTGTGGGGAGGAGAGTGCGGAGTGGAGGATGGTGTGGGGAGGAGAGTGCGGAGTGGAGGATGGTGTGGGGAGGAGAGTGCGGAGTGGAGGATGGTGTGGGGAGGAGAGTTAGGAGTGGTGGATGGTGTGGGGAGGGGAGTTAGGACTGGAGGATGGTGTGGGGAGGAGAGTGAGTGGTGAAGGATGGTGTGGGGAGGAGAGTGCGGAGTGAAGGATGGTGTGGGGAGGAGAGTTAGGAGTGGTGGATGGTGTGGGGAGGGGAGTTAGGACTGGAGGATGGTGTGGGGAGGAGAGTGAGTGGTCAAGGATGGTGTGGGGAGGAGAGTGCGGAGTGGAGGATGGTGTGGGGAGGAGAGTGCGGAGTGGAGGATGGTGTGGGGAGGAGAGTGCGGAGTGGAGGATAGTGTGGGGAGGAGAGTGCAGAGTGGAGGATGGTGTGGGGAGGAGAGTGCGGAGTGGAGGGTGGTGTGGGGAGGAGAGTGCGGAGTGGAGGATGGTGTGGGGAGGAGAGTGCGGAGTGGAGGATGGTGTGGGGAGGAGAGTGCGGAGTGGAGGATGGTGTGGGGAGGAGAGTGAGGGGTGGAGGATGGTGTGGGGAGGGGAGTGAGGGGTGAATGATGGTGTGGGGAGGAGAGTGAGGAGTGGAGGATGGTGTGGGGAGGAGAGTGAGGAGTGGAGGATGGTGTGGGGAGGGGAGTGAGGAGTGAAGGATGGTGTGAGGAGAGTGCGGAGTGGAGGATGGTGTGGGGAGGAGAGTTAGGAGTGGAGGATGGTGTGGGGAGGTGAGTGAGTGGTGAAGGATGGTGTGGGGAGGAGAGTGAGTGGTGAAGGATGGTGTGGGGTGGGGAGTGAGGAGTGAAGGATGGTGTGAGGAGGGGAGTGCGGAGTGGAGGATGGTGTGGGGAGGAGAGTTAGGAGTGGAGGATGGTGTGGGGAGGAGAGTGAGGGGTGGAGGATGGTATGGGAGTTGAGTGAGTGGTGAAGGATGGTGTGGGGAGGGGAGTGAGGGGTGAAGGATGGTGTGGGGAGGAGAGTGAGGAGTGAAGGATGGTGTGAGGAGGAGAGTGCGGAGTGGAGGATGGTGTGGGGAGGAGAGTGGGGAGTGGAGGATGGTGTGTGGACGGAGGTGAGGGGTGAAGGATGGTGTGGGGAGGGGAGTGAGGAGTGAAGGATGGTGTGAGGAGGAGAGTGCGGAGTGGAGGATGGTGTGGGGAGGAGAGTGAGTGGTGAAGGATGGTGTGGGGAGGGGAGTGAAGAGTGAAGGATGGTGTGAGGAGAGTGCGGAGTGGAGGATGGTGTGGGGAGGAGAGTTAGGAGTGGAGGATGGTGTAGGGAGGAGAGTGAGGGGTGGAGGATGGTGTGGGGAGGAGAGTGAGGGGTGGAGGATGGTGTGGGGAGGGGAGTGAGGAGTGAAGGATGGTGTGAGGAGGAGAGTGCGGAGTGGAGGATGGTGTGGGGAGGAGAGTTAGGAGTGGAGGATGGTGTGGGGAGGAGAGTGAGGGGTGGAGGATGGTGTGGGGAGGGGAGTGAGGAGTGAAGGATGGTGTGAGGAGGAGAGTGCGGAGTGGAGGATGGTGTGGGGAGGAGAGTTAGGAGTGGAGGATGGTGTGGGGAGGAGAGTGAGGGTTGGAGGATGGTGTGGGGAGGGGAGTGAGGAGTGAAGGATGGTGTGAGGAGGAGAGTGCGGAGTGGAGGATGGTGTGGGGAGGAGAGTGCGGAGTGGAGGATGGTGTGTGGACGGGGGTGAGGGGTGAAGGATGGTGTGGGGAGGGGAGTGAGGGGTAAAGGATGGTGTGGGGAGGAGAATGAGGAGTGGAGGATGGTGTGGGGAGGAGAGTGAGGGGTGGAGGATGGTGTGGGGAGGGGAGTGAGGAGTGAAGGATGGTGTGAGGAGGAGAGTACGGAGTGGAGGATGGTGTGGGGAGGAGAGTGAGGAGTGGAGGATGGTGTGTGGACGGGGGTGAGGGGTGAAGGATGGTGTGGGAGAGGAGTGAGGGGTGAAGAATGGTGTGGGGAGGAGAGTGAGGAGTGAAGGATGGTGTGGGGAGGAGAGTGAGGGGTGGAGGATGGTGTGGGGAGGGGAGTGAGGAGTGAAGGATGGTGTGAGGAGGAGAGTGCGGAGTGGAGGATGGTGTGGGGAGGAGAGTGAGGAGTGGAGGATGGTGTGTGGACGGGGTGAGGGGTGAAGGATGGTGTGGGGATGGGAGCGAGGGGTGAAGGATGGTGTGGGGAGGAGAGTGAAGAGTGGAGGATGGTGTGGGGAGGAGAGTGAGGGGTGGAGGATAGTGTGGGGAGGAGAATGAGGGGTGGAGGATGGTGTGAGGAGGAGAGTGCGGAGTGGAGGATGGTGTGGGGCGGGGAGTTAGGAGTGGAGGATGATGTGGGGAGGTGAGTGAGTGGTGAAGGATGGTGTGGGGAGGAGAGTGGGTGGTGAAGGATGGTGTGGGGAGGGGAGTGAGGAGTGAAGGATGGTGTGAGGAGGAGAGTGCGGAGTGGAGGATGGTGTGGGGAGGAGAGTTAGGAGTGGAGGATGGTGTGTGGACGGGGTGAGGGGTGAAGGATGGTGTGGGGATGGGAACGAGGGGTGAAGGATGGTGTGAGGAGGAGAGTGAGGAGTGGAGGATGGTGTGGGGAGGAGAGTGAGGGGTGGAGGATGGTATGGGGAGGAGAATGAGGGGTGGAGGATGGTGTGAGGAGGAGAGTGCGGAGTGGAGGATGGTGTGGGGCGGGGAGTTAGGAGTGGAGGATGATGTGGGGAGGTGAGTGAGTGGTGAAGGATGGTGTGGGGAGGAGAGTGGGTGGTGATGGATGGTGTGGGGAGGGGAGTGAGGAGTGAAGGATGGTGTGAGGAGGAGAATGCGGAGTGGAGGATGGTGTGGGGAGGAGAGTTAGGAGTGGAGGATGGTGTGGGGGGGAGAGTGAGGGGTGGAGGATGGTGTGGGGAGGAGAGTGAGGGGTGGTGGATGGTGTGGGGAGGGGAGTGAGGAGTGAAGGATGGTGTGAGGAGGAGAGTTAGGAGTGGAGGATGGTGTGGGGAGGAGAGTTAGGAATGGATGATGGTGTTGGGAGGAGAGTGAGGGGTGGAGGATGGTGTGGGGAGGGGAGTGAGGAGTGAAGGATGATGTGAGGAGGAGAGTGCGGAGTGGAGGATGGTGTGGGGAGGAGAGTGAGGGGTGGAGGATGGTGTGGGTGTGGGGAGGAGAGTGAGGGGTGGAGGATGGTGTGGAGAGGAGAGTGAGGGGTGGAGGATGGTGTGGGGAGGAGAGTGAGGGGTGGAGGATGGCGTGGGGAGGAGAGTTAGGAGTGGAGGATGGTGTGGGGGGAGAGTGAGGGGTGGAGGATGGTGTGGGGAGGAGAGTGAGGGGTGGTGGATGGTGTGGGGAGGGGAGTGAAAAGTGAAGGATGGTGTGAGGAGGAGAGTTAGGAGTGGAGGATGGTGTGGGGAGGAGAGTTAGGAGTGGAGGATGGTGTTGGGTGGAGAGTGAGGGGTGGAGGATGGTGTGGGGAGGGGAGTGAGGAGTGAAGGATGAGGAGGATGGGGTGGGGAGGAGAGTGAGGGGTGGAGGATGGTGTGGGGACGGGGGTGAGGGGTGAAGGATGGTGTGGGGAGGGGAGAGAGTGGTGAAGAATGGTGTGGGGAGGAGAGTGAGGAGTGGAGGATGGGTGTGGGGAGGAGAGTCAGGGGTGGAGGATGGTGTGGGGAGGGGAGTGAGGAGTGAAGGATGGTGTGAGGAGGAGAGTGCGGAGTGGAGGATGGTGTGGGGAGGAGAGTGAGGAGTGGAGGATGGTGTGTGGACGGGGGTGAGGGGTGAAGGATGGTGTGGGGAGGGGAGTGAGGGGTGAAGGATGGTGTGGGGAGGAGAGTGCGGAGTGGAGGATGGTGTGGGGAGGAGAGTGAGGGGTGGAGGATGGTGTGGGGAGGAGAGTGAGGGGTGGAGGATGGTGTGGGGAGGAGAGTGAGGAGTGGAGGATGGTGTGGGGAGGAGAGTGAGGGGTGGAGGATGGTGTGGGGAGGAGAGTGAGGGGTGGAGGATGGTGTGGGGAGGAGAGTGAGGGGTGGAGGATGGTGTGGGGAGGAGAGTGAGGAGTGGGTCTTTATTATGGAGTATGATGGAGGGAGTGAGGGAAGAAAGTGGTGGAGTAATAAGTGAGAGAATGAAGTAATAAGCGAGGGAGTAATAAGGAAGGAATGTTAAGAGTAGTGAAGGAGGAAGTAGTAAGGATTTAAATAAAAGAGTAAGAGAGAGAGAGAAAGTAGAATAAGAAAGTAGTAAGGCAGAGAGAGGGAGAACGAGAGAGAGAGAGAGAGAGAGAGAGAGAGAGAGGTTGGGAAGGGATTTAATATCGGTGTAGTGAACATTACTTGTTCTCGTAACGATGACATGACGATTACTGTGTGGCGCCGCCTCCCAACCCTCGCTCACACACCTCTGACCACGGCTTAGTCTACCATCACTACCAGGGGAGGGGGTACAACACTCTTCTTGTACAGGGAGGGGAGGAAGTACAAGACTTCTCGTATAGGGAGGGGAGGGGGTACAAGACTTCTTGTATAGTGAGGGGAGGGGGTACAACACTCTTCTTGTATAGGGAGGGGAGGAAGTACAAGACTAATTGTGTAGGGAGGGGAGGGCGTACAAGACTTCTTGTATAGGGAGGGGAAGCATGTTCTAGGCATATTCCCCTAAGAAAGAAGAAGAGCAGGAGTAAACTGGAGAGAGAAAGACGCTCCATCTACAGAAGACGACGAAGAGTCACCGAGCTCCTCAGGAGTGCTAGAATATCTAATACACGAAAGGAGGCGCTGACCAGGGAAGTGGAAACTATCGAACTTAAGTTAAATGACTCTTACAGGAACCAGGAGAGACAGGAGGAGCTTAAAGCTATTAGTGAAATTGAAAGAAATTCAAAATATTTCTTTTCATATGCCAAAAACAAGGCAAATACCACATCTAGGATCGGGCCCTTACTCAGACAGGATGGGACTTACACAGATGACAACAAGGAAATGAGTGAAATATTGAAATCCCAGTACAACTCTGTGTTTAGTGAACCACTAATCGGTCTGAGGATCGACGACCCAAATGATTTCTTCATGAATGAGCCTCAAAACTCCATAAATGTATGCCAGATTTCCGACATTACCCTAACTCCGATAGATTTCGAAAAAGCCATTGACAACATGCCCATTCACTCAGCCCCGGGCCTAGACTCGTGGAACTCTGTTTTCATTAAGAACTGCAAGAAATCCCTCTCGTGTGCCCTAAGTACACTATGGAGGAGGAGCTTGGACATGGGTGAAATTCCACAGTCACTTAAAACAACGGATATAGCCCCACTCCATAAAGGTGGCAGCAAAGCATTAGCTAAGAACTATAGACCAATAGCTCTGACGTCCCACATCATAAAAATCTTTGAAAGAGTGCTAAGAAGCAGGATTGCAAATCACCTGGATTCCCAAAATCTGCACAATCCAGGGCAACATGGGTTCAGGGCAGGTCGCTCCTGCCTCTCACAACTACTGGATCACTATGATATGGCCTTGGATGCACTGAAAGAAAATCAGAATACAGATGTAATATACACAGACTTTGCAAAAGCATTTGACAAATGCAATCATGGCGTAATAGCCCATAAAATACGTGCTAAAGGAATAACTGGGAAAGTGGGGAGATGGATCTTCAACTTCCTAACAAATCGAACACAAAGAGTAGTGGTCAACAGAGTTAAATCGGAGGCTGCCATAGTGAAGAGCTCTTTCCACAAGGCACAGTACTCGCCCCCATCTTATTCCTTATCCTCATATCAGACATAAACAGAGATATACATCACAGCACCGTATCATCCTTTGCGGATGATACTAGGATCTGCATGAGGCTGTCATCTGCTGAGGACGCGGTTAACCTCCAAGAAGATATAAACAAAGTTTTCCAGTGGGCAACGGTAAACAATATGATGTTCATAGAGGACAAATTCCAACTACTCCGTTATGGAAAACTGGAGGAGATAATAACTAGAACAGAGTATACTACAGACTCTGGCCATACAATAGAGCGGAAAAATAATGTAAAGGACCTGGGAGTAGTAATGTCTGAGGATCTCACTTTCAAGGATCACAACAGTGCCACGATCGCACGTGCAAAGAAAATGATAGGATGGATAATGAGAACGTTCAAAACGAGAGATGCCAAGCCAATGATGATCCTTTTCAAATCACTTGTTCTCTCTAGGCTGGAATACTGCCGTACATTAACATCTCCATTCAAAGCAGGTGAAATCGCAGATCTAGAGAGTGTACAGAGATCCTTTACTACACGTATAAGTTTTGTCAAGCACCTGAACTACTGGGAACGCTTGGAAGCACTTGACTTGTATTCGTTGGAACGCAGGAGGGAGAGATATTTCATAATCTACACTTGGAAAATATTGGAAGGAATGGTCCCAAATCTGCACACACAAATCACTCCCTACGAAAGTAAAAGACTGGGCAGGCGATGCAAAATGCCCCCAATAAAAAGTAGGGGCGCCATTGGTACACTAAGGGAAAACACCATAAGTGTCCGGGGCCCAAGACTGTTTAACAGCCTCCCATCAAGCATTAGGGGAATTGCCAATAAACCCCTGGCTGCCTTCAAGAGAGAGCTGGACAGATACCTAAAGTCAGTGCCGGATCAGCCGGGCTGTGGCTCGTACGTTGGACTGCGTGCGGCCAGCAGTAACAGCCTAGCCGATCAGGCCCTGATCCATCGGGAGGCCTGGTCATGGACCGGGCAGCGGGGGCGTTGATCCCCGGAATAACCTCCAGGTAACCTCCAGGTAGGGAGGGGAGGAAGTACAAGACTAATTGTGTAGGGAGGGGAGGGGGTACAAGACTTCTGGTATAAGAAGGGGAGTGAGTACAAAACTCTTCTTGTATAGGGAAGGGAGGGGTACAAGAGTTCTCGTATATAGGAAGGGGAAGAGAGTACAAGAATCTTCTTAAATAGGGAGAGAGGGGGAGGGAAAAGGAATTGGACGAGAAAAGAGAAGGTAAAAAAAAAAGGGTGAAAGGAGAAGAGAGAGAAGAATAGGGAAGGAGAACAGAGAATGAGGAAGGTTGGATGAACAGGGTGGATAAGCGAAAAGTTTGTGTTGAAAAGTGTATTGTACTGAAGGGTTAAACCCGTATGGGTCGTTCAACGCATGATGTGGAGGCTTGATCCTCCGGCCGGTACTCGGTGACCAGCCAGACTGTTGGTGCACCCGTGGATGGCGAAGTGTTATGTTTTGTGGAAGGAGGAATGAAGAAGAGAGAGAGAAAAAATCAATAAAAGGGAATAAGTATTGAGGAGATGAGATGGAAAAAACTTCTTCACATTAGGAAGAGGTAATAAAGGAAGAGAGGGAGACGTGTTGGATAATAATGGAAGAGAGGGAGACGTGTTGGATAATAATGGAAGAGAGGGAGACGTGTTGGATAATAATGGAAGAGAGGAAGACGTGTTGGATAATAATGGAAGAGAGGGAGACGTGTTGGATAATAATGGAAGAGAGGGAGACGTGTTGGATAATAATGGAAGAGAGGGAGACGTGTTGGATAATAATGGAAGAGAGGGAGACGTGTTGGATAATAATGGAAGAGAGGGAGACGTGTTGGATAATAATGGAAGAGAGGGAGACGTGTTGGATAATAATGGAAGAGAGGGAGACGTGTTGGATAATAATGGAAGAGAGGGAGACGTGTTGGATAATAATGGAAGAGAGGAAGACGTGTTGGATAATAATGGAAGAGAGGGAGACGTGTTGGATAATAATGGAAGAGAGGGAGACGTGTTGGATAATAATGGAAGAGAGGGAGACGTGTTGGATAATAATGGAAGAGAGGGAGACGTGTTGGATAATAATGGAAGAGAGGGAGACGTGTTGGATAATAATGGAAGAGAGGGAGACGTGTTGGATAATAATGGAAGAGAGGAAGACGTGTTGGATAATAATGGAAGAGAGGGAGACGTGTTGGATAATAATGGAAGAGAGGGAGACGTGTTGGATAATAATGGAAGAGAGGAAGACGTGTTGGATAATAATGGAAGAGAGGGAGACGTGTTGGATAATAATGGAAGAGAGGGAGACGTGTTGGATAATAATGGAAGAGAGGGAGACGTGTTGGATAATAATGGAAGAGAGGGAGACGTGTTGGATAATAATGGAAGAGAGGGAGACGTGTTGGATAATAATGGAAGAGAGGAAGACGTGTTGGATAATAATGGAAGAGAGGGAGACGTGTTGGATAATAATGGAAGAGAGGGAGACGTGTTGGATAATAATGGAAGAGAGGAAGACGTGTTGGATAATAATGGAAGAGAGGGAGACGTGTTGGATAATAATGGAAGAGAGGGAGACGTGTTGGATAATAATGGAAGAGAGGGAGACGTGTTGGATAATAATGGAAGAGAGGGAGACGTGTTGGATAATAATGGAAAAGAGGGAAACGTGTTGGATAATAATGGAAAAGAGGGAAACGTTGGATAATAATGGAAAAGAGGGAAACGTGTTGGATAATAATTGAAAAGAGGGAAACGTGTTGGATAATAATGGAAAAGAGGGAAACGTGTTGGATAATGATGGAAAAGAGGGAAACGTGTTGGATAATAATGGAAAAGAGGGAAACGTGTTGCATAATAAAGAAAGAGAGGAAGACGTGTTGGATAATAATGGAAGAGAGGGAGACGTGTTGGATAATAATGGAAGAGAGGGAGACGTGTTGGATAATAATGGAAGAGAGGGAGACGTGTTGGATAATAATGGAAGAGAGGGAGACGTGTTGGATAATAATGGAAGAGAGGGAGACGTGTTGGATAATAATGGAAGAGAGGGAGACGTGTTGGATAATAATGGAAGAGAGGAAGACGTGTTGGATAATAATGGAAGAGAGGGAGACGTGTTGGATAATAATGGAAGAGAGGGAGACGTGTTGGATAATAATGGAAGAGATGGAGACGTGTTGGATAATAATGGAAGAGAGGGAGACGTGTTGGATAATAATGGAAGAGAGGAAGACGTGTTGGATAATAATGGAAGAGAGGGAGACGTGTTGGATAATAATGGAAGAGAGGGAGACGTGTTGGATAATAATGGAAGAGAGGGAGACGTGTTGGATAATAATGGAAGAGAGGGAGACGTGTTGGATAATAATGGAAGAGAGGAAGACGTGTTGGATAATAATGGAAGAGAGGGAGACGTGTTGGATAATAATGGAAGAGAGGGAGACGTGTTGGATAATAATGGAAGAGAGGAAGACGTGTTGGATAATAATGGAAGAGAGGGAGACGTGTTGGATAATAATGGAAGAGAGGAAGACGTGTTGGATAATAATGGAAGAGAGGGAGACGTGTTGGATAATAATGGAAGAGAGGGAGACGTGTTGGATAATAATGGAAGAGAGGAAGACGTGTTGGATAATAATGGAAGAGAGGAAGACGTGTTGGATAATAATGGAAGAGAGGGAGACGTGTTGGATAATAAAGGGGACAGGAGAGAGGGGGTAAAAATGGGGACGTTAGTAGGAGACTATAATCTTAGGTGGATAGAGAATAGTGAATAGGTAGAATTGTGAAGGAGGAACACGGACGAGAGAGAATTGGGAAAGCTAGTAAGAGAGAGGGGGAGCCTGAGGGAGAGAGAGAGAGAGAGAGAGAGAGAGAGAGAGAGAGAGAGAGAGAGAGAGAGAGAGAGGACATAATGATGAGTGAATAAAAAAAGGTATGGAAAGGGTTGGAAGAGAATTATTGAAAAGGGGGGAGATGAAAAAACTAGATGGCATGGGAGATGAACTATCCATCACCCTTCTTCCCTCACTACTACATCAACATCCCAGAACACCACCCCCCACCCCCCACCCTCCAGCTGTACCTCTTGTACACACACACACACACACACACACACACACACACACACACACACACACACACACACACACACACACTACGAGCGAGGTAGAGGTATGGGATAAATCATCGTATGTTTCATGCCGTTTGACTGACAGCATAGACTGTTTAAACTACTTCCATATGCAGATATATACACCGGGATATACATATCTTAATATATATATATATATATATATATATATATATATATATATATATATATATATACACCGAGAGATGTATATTTCTTAGTGTATATACACCAAGAGGTGTTATTTCTGTGTCTACACTCTTAAGAGGTGTATACCATTGTGTATAAAGCTGTATATCTTTGTATATGTGTATACTGATAGTTTAATTCTAATTTTAGGTATTAAAATATTTTTGCCTACTGTTGAAAAAGTGATATGCAGCCTAAATGACCCACGTGTAGTCGACAGGCTTGAAACTCGACAGTCCAATCACAATGCACCAAGCACTTGCACATTTTGACATAGATAGGTACAATGACAAGTGAACTGCATGGTGCTGGGAAATTACTGGCATGAAGACAGCGCTGAACCCTGAAGCATCTATTATTTCCCCTTACATACTCAGTCTTACACTAACATACTACTCCTTCCTCTCAGACACTTAGCAGAGCCATACCAGCAAGTTTATCCACATACAGTTAGCCAGCCAGCTAGTCAACTACATATCATTGCTAGCTAGCTGTCTATCTAGAAACACACTCAGCCAACTACTGAAGAAACCATGCTGCTAGCCGCTTCGTCAGCCAGGCCGTCATCTAGTCAGTCAACTAACTAGTTAGACAGTCGGTCAACTAGCTCGTCAGTAAGCCAGTCGGTCAACTAGCTAGTCAGCCAGCCAGCCAGTCAGACAATAAGAGGTCCTGAAGGCGGCGTGTGGCCGTGGGATGGTGAACATGGACTCGCACGAGCTCCCATCAAGATTTGAAATTCCCACCAGATTTATGCCTCCAATTTGTGCGTCCCAGCGCTCGTGAGCTGAGATTATGAGGCGGGTGGCGGCGGCGGGGGTAGAGGAGGGGCTAGGGTGGGTTGGTGGGTGGCACTGGGTGGTGAAGGAGTAAGGGCGGCAGGGGTGTGGTGCTGGTGGCATGTGTGTGTGTGGTGCTGGTATTCGTCTAATTGTATTCATGTAGTTGCCGTGGCGACGAGGGTTGAGTTCCAGCCCTTGGCCCCTCACCTTTGCGCTTCGATAAACTAGTGTTGGTGGCTTCCCTATCTCCTTTTACCTCTTGACATATGTAGGTACTTTCGAATACGGGTATTGAGTTGCCCACTACATCCCTACCTACCTGGAGTCTAACTGGAGGGTCCTTGACCAAACCTCCCGGTGGACCAGAGCCTGATCAACCAGGCTGTTACTGCTGGGCGTACGTAATGCAACGTACGAGCCACAGCCCGGCTGATCGAGTATTGACCTTAGGTATCTTGTCCAGCTCCCTCTTGAAGGCAGCCAGGGGTCTATTGGTAATTCCCATTGGTGAAGTGTTCCCTGTGTCCGTTACTGCTTACATTGAAGGATGTTTTTCCTTTCGCCTGGTTCAACTGAACTTCTGGTTCTCATTGGTGTCCTCTCATTTTGTACACTCACAACTCGAATGGGTCCCTTTCAACTTTCTCTGTATCTCTTGAGTATTTTGTATGTTATGGCCATCTTTCCTCTGGTTCTCCGGTCTTCTAGTGATGTAAGATCTAGCTCACGTAGCTCCTGAGACCAGCCTTGTAGCAATCCTCTGAACTTTCTAAAGTTGGTTTTTAAGTTTCAAGTGAGTGTTGTATGCAGTACTGGAGTGTGTGTGAGTACAGGCGATGATCTCAAATGCTTCGTTCACATTCTTGACGGTTTCACATGTATCGTCGATGTTACTCTGTTTATGTGCGCCTCAAGAGTTCCTTTGATGAGTTTCAAGAGCTTTTCTACTCTCATAACCCGGCCTTGGGCAAGGCTCGTCTGGTGCTGAGTGAATAATAATAATAATAGGTGAGAGATTTGGTGTCATGTTCACCCTTGAGCCCCTTTCACTCCTATTCTATGGGCTGCCCTCTCTGAGGTGGTACTCTTCCTCTGGTGTGTTTCCTCATGATCCCACCCTCATAACATTGAATTTACTGGACTTCATGTCTTCTGTATCATGCTCCACTCACCCCTCTTTATTCTCATTAGTTCAGGCGCTGTATGACCCCTGTTGGTTTAGCGCTTCACCGTGGGAAAAATAATTTGTTTTGCGTAAGTAACAAACATTGACATGTTGGAGTGTATTTCACTGGCTGAGTCATGTGTAAGCAAGTGTATAGGTGTAAGAAGTGAGCCTGAAATCTCTCTCTCTCTCTCTCTCTCTCTCTCTCTCTCTCTCTCACTATTTCTCTCTATTTCTCTCTTTCTCTCTCTATTTCTCTCTCTCTATATTTCTCTATTTCTCTCTCTATTTCTCTCTCTCTCTCTCTCTCTCTCTCTCTCTCTCTCTCTCTCTCTCTCTCTATTTCTCTCTCTCTCTCTCTCTATATCTCTCTCTCTCTCTCTCTCTCACTATTTCTCTCTATTTCTCTCTATTTCTCTCTCTATTTCTCTCTATATTTCTCTATTTCTCTCTCTATTTCTCTCTCTCTCTCTCTCTCTCTCTCTCTCTCTCACTATTTCTCTATTTCTCTCTATTTCTCTCTCTATTTCTCTCTATATTTCTCTATTTCTCTCTCTATTTCTCTCTCTCTCTCTCTCTATTTCTCTCTATTTCTCTCTCTCTCTCTCTATTTCTCTATTTCTCTCTCTCTCTCTCTCTCTCTCTCTCTCTCTCTCTCTCTCTCTCTCTCTCTCTCTCTCTCTCTCTCTCTCTCTCTCTCTCTCTCTCTCTCTTTATTTCTCTCTTTTTCTCTCTATTTCTCTCTATTTCTCTCTCTCTCTCTCTCTCTCTCTCTCTCTCTCTCTCTCTCTCTATCTCTCTCGTCTCTTTGTTAGGTATTGTCATATTGGTTGGTGTACCCTCCTGTGTGTAGTAATGGTGGTGGCTGGGGTGAGGCGGGGCTGGAGTGAGGCGGGGCTGGGGTGAGGCGGGGCTGGGGGGCATGAGACGGGGATGAGCTGAGGATCAGGCCGGACACCGGTTATTGTTGGGGAGCTTAACCTCGACACCAGATCTCCGGGGAGCGGCCGCTGGGGATGGAGGAAGAAGAAGAGGAGGAGAAGGAAGGAGAAATATGAGGAGGAGGAGGAAAGGAAGACGAGGAAAACAATGAATAGGAATATACGAAAGGGAGGAAGAACGGAAGGTAGAAGTAAAGAACATAAGATGAGAAGAGAAAGAGGATGTCGGACTAGGAATGAGAAGTTGAAATAAGAAAACTGATGAAAAGGATAGATGAGGTTTGTCAGGAAAAGAGTAGAAGGGTCAAGAGGGAAGGAGAGAAGGATGGAGTGCGCGAGGAAGGAAAACAGAGATCGGGGAATAGGGGAAAGGAAAGAGAGTATTAAGGATAAAAGAGGAAATAAGAGAAAGAGAGAGAGAGAGAGAGAGAGAGAGAGAGAGAGAGAGAAAGAGAGAGGATGGAAAGAAGAAATATTCAATGGGAGATGAGGATGGAGAGATGGGGATTCTAACTGACCTTTGTCAGAAGATTACAATCCTCTTCAACTGTGAAGGCATCAAGTGTGTGTGTGTGTGTGTGTGTGTGTGTGTGCGTGTGCGTGTGCGTTTGCGTGCAGCGGTGGACAGCAGCGGCACCAGTAATCCCGCAGATACCACGGTTCGACCCTCCGTCAGTCTCATCCCCACAACCCTCGTACAACACAGTCACAGCCGCTGGTAAACACCTACACAGCGACCACCTTGTTCAAAAAAATCGACCGATGTTTTTTTTAATTTCGAGGCGGGAGCCCCTTCTCCCCCCCCCCCCCCAAAAAAAAAAATTGGGATTGTTAATCTTTAATCTTTAATGCAGTGGTCAGCAGCGGGAAGCTTGTTTATTTGTAGCCAGGATAATCTAGATTGTGGCGGTCCAGCCCCAAGAGTTTGTGCTGTGGCGGATATTATCCTCTGTAAGACCTCTGACCTCCCCTCCCCCTTCCCCTTCTCCTTCCCCTTCCCCTTCCCCTTCCCCTCCCCCTTCCCCTCCCCCTTCCCCTCCCCTCCCCTCCCCTCCCCTCCCCTCCCCTCCCCTCCCCTCCAACCCACCTCTACCCTCCCCTCGCGTCTACACCGGGGTCACCACCCTTCTCCAACACCACTACCTTCCTCCTCACTCTTCCTCTTTCTTCCACTCTCTCTCCCTCCTCTTCTTGCACCCTATTCTCTCTCCTTCCTTCCTTCTCCTCCTCCTCCTCCCTCTCCCATTTCTTCCTCCTTACCTTCTTAATTCTGTTAACGTTCTCCCTATTCATATTCATCTTATTTTCTACTTTTTCTTCTTTTTCATTTTCCTTCTCTCCTCCGCTTCCTTCTCCTCGTTCTTTTTCTCCTCTTCCTCTTCTGCATCCTCCTCCTCCTCTTCATCCTCCTCCTCCTCTTCATCCTCCTCCTCCTAGTTCAGCAGTTACTGCCGTCTTTCTGTTAAGTCACCTACTTTTTTTGTGTGCGCGCGTTCATGCACGCGCGCGCTCCTGCCCCTGCCTCCTAGAGCACTTTGATCCAGCCTCACTGACTTCTGGGCTCTTGGACCTTATCATATCTACTCTTGAAGCTGTGTACTGAGTTTGCCTCGTCCAAGTCATTCCACTTTTCATCCAGCCTCAGCTGAGACTAAAGAAGTACTTCCTTACTTGTCTCCCCTTGATCCTGGTCCTCTTAATTCAGTCTTGTCAAATCTGCTCTATAAATTCCCTTTAATATTTTGTATGTCGTAACCATGTCTCTCCTCGTCCTTCTCTCCTCCCTCAAGGTCAGGTTTAGTTACTTCAACATCTCCTAATAATGGTACATTACTCTTAGTTCTAATACTAGACTGGTTGCAGACCTTTAGACTTTTTCAAGTTTCTTCACCAGTTTTTTGATCAGTTGTGAGCTAAATACTCAGTTATTGGCCTAACATATTTCGTGTATAAGGTTCTAAATGATTCATTGCTCAAGTTCTTGAATGCTGTTCTGAGGTTTGTTAAGCAGGGATATGCTGCTGACGTGTTATACAGCTTACGTGGTTTTCTGGAGATATTCTTGGTGTTATACTCACCCCCAGGCCCTTTTCACTCTGATATTTGCAGCTTTTCTCCGCCTATGCTGTACTCTGTATCCGATCTTCCTTCACCTCCAACTTGCATGACCTTGCATCTTTACGGGTTCTATTATAGAAGTCACTTGTTCAACCACACTTGTAGTCTGTTGAGGTTTTCCTAAAGTTTACCACTGTCCTCTCCGGTTTTTATTCGTCATATCAGTTTTACACCATCAGCACAAAGTGACACATTGGATTCATTTTCCTCTGGTAGGTCGTTCGCGTATATTTGAAACAGTAGTGAGTTAGTATTGATCCTTGCGGAACACCACGCGTTACTTTCTCCCTTTCTAATGCCGCTTTCCTGACTTTTACTTTACTCTCTGCTTTTTGTCATTCAGGTAATTTCTAACGCACTATATCACTTTGCCTTTTAACCCTGCTTGTTGTGTGTGTGTTTGTGTGTGTGTGTGTGTGTGTGTGTGTGTGTGTGTGTGTGTGTATGTGTGCGTGTGTGTGAGTGTGTGTGTGTGTGTGTGTGTGTGTGTGCGTGTGTGTGTGAGTGTGTGTGTGAGTGTGTGTGTGTGTGTGTGTGTGTGTGTGTGTGTGTGTGTGTGTGTGTGTGTGTGTGTGTGTGTGTGTATACAAGGGACACAGAGAATGATGTACCTGCCGACAATTATCACGTAACGAGGCTCTATAATTACTGGCGGACAGGTGACACCTTCCCGCTACCTCCCACCACCTGTCATTCGTCATCTCGAGGCTCGGAAACCGAAAACTGCTGCCTGCCGGTTTTGCTTGCCACGGCCCGCTGCTCCTGAAACCTGGTAAGCCTGAGAGGGAAGAGGGTGTCACTCTCCTCAGAGGGTGTCACTCTCCCCAGAGAGTGTCACTCTCCCCATAGGGTGTCAATCTCCCCAGAGGGTGTCACTCTCCCCAGAGAGTGTCACTCTCCCCATAGGGTGTCAATCTCCCCAGAGGGTGTCACTCTCCCCACAGGACACTTGACTAAGAACCCGGCATCTCTTTCAGCATAAGTGGTGGGGATATTTGCCCTCTCGTCTAGACCTGCTGACACTTCTTGTCAGTGAAACAACGACTCACGGATGTGGAGTCTGGAATGTCAACAAGAAACTTAGCAAAATTCTCCAGAACCCAGACAGACCATATCAAAGACCATGTTAAAAAACCATGCCATAAATCACATCATGTCACATAGGCTGTGACATTTGGAGTAGACAATGAGGTGAATGTAGTAAGGTCAGGAAAATTAGAGGGCGGATGATGATAACTTTCAAAACAAGAGTAACAGTGACGGTACTTTTCAGATCACTTCAGCTTTCACCGCGTGAATTTTGTTCTTTACTAAATGCAGCTTTCAAGGCGGGAGAGATAACCGATTATAAGATGCCACGGGAGAGATAACCGATTACAAGATGCCACGGGAGAGATAACCGATTACAAGATGCCACGGGAGAGATAACCGATTACAAGATGCCACGGGAGAGATAACCGATTATAAGATACCACGGGAGAGATAACCGATTATAAGATGCCACGGGAGAGATAACCGATTACAAGATGCCACGGGAGAGATAACCGATTATAAGATGCCACGGGAGAGATAACCGATTACAAGATGCCACGGGAGAGATAACCGATTACAAGATGCCACGGGAGAGATAACCGATTACAAGATGCCACGGGAGAGATAACCGATTATAAGATACCACGGGAGAGATAACCGATTATAAGGAGAGATAACCTATTATAAGATGCCACGGGAGAGATAACCGATTACAAGATGCCACGGGAGAGATAACCGATTAGAAGATGCGACGGGAGAGATAACCGATTACAAGATAACCGCCACGGGAGAGATAACCGATTATAAGATGCCACGGGAGAGATAACCGATTATAAGATGCCACGGGAGAGATAACCGATTACAAGATGCCACGGGAGAGATAACCGATTACAAGATGCCACGGGAGAGATAACCGATTATAAGATGCCACGGGAGAGATAACCGATTACAAGATGCCACGGGAGAGATAACCGATTATAAGATGCCACGGGAGAGATAACCGATTACAAGATGCCACGGGAGAGATAACCGATTATAAGATGCCACGGGAGAGATAACCGATTACAAGATGCCACGGGAGAGATAACCGATTATAAGATGCCACGGGAGAGATAACCGATTATAAGATGCCACGGGAGAGATAACCGATTACAAGATGCCACGGGAGAGATAACCGATTATAAGATGCCACGGGAGAGATAACCGATTACAAGATGCCACGGGAGAGATAACCGATTATAAGATGCCACGGGAGAGATAACCGATTATAAGATGCCACGGGAGAGATAACCGATTACAAGATGCCACGGGAGAGATAACCGATTATAAGATGCCACGGGAGAGATAACCGATTACAAGATGCCACGGGAGAGATAACCGATTACAAGATGCCACGGGAGAGATAACCGATTATAAGATGCCACGGGAGAGATAACCGATTACAAGATGATGCCACGGGAGAGATAACCGATTACAAGATGCCACGGGAGAGATAACCGATTACAAGATGCCACGGGAGAGATAACCGATTACAAGATGCCACGGGAGAGATAACCGATTATAAGATGCCACGGGAGAGATAACCGATTACAAGATGCCACGGGAGAGATAACCGATTATAAGATGCCACGGGAGAGATAACCGATTATAAGATGCGACGGGAGAGATAACCGATTACAAGATACCACGGGAGAGATAACCGATTATAAGATGCCACGGGAGAGATAACCGATTACAAGATGCCACGGGAGAGATAACCGATTACAAGATGCCACGGGAGAGATAACCGATTATAAGATGCCACGGGAGAGATAACCGATTACAAGATGCCACGGGAGAGATAACCGATTACAAGATGCCACGGGAGAGATAACCGATTACAAGATGCCACGGGAGAGATAACCGATTACAAGATACCACGGGAGAGATAACCGATTACAAGATGCCACGGGAGAGATAACCGATTACAAGATGCCACGGGAGAGATAACCGATTACAAGATGCCACGGGAGAGATAACCGATTACAAGATGCCACGGGAGAGATAACCAATTACAAGATGCCACGGGAGAGATAACCGATTACAAGATGCCACGGGAGAGGTTACCGATTACAAGATGCCACGGGAGAGATAACCGATTACAAGATGCCACGGGAGAGATAACCGATTACAGGATGCCACGGGAGGGATAACCGATTACAAGATGCCACGGCAGAGATAACCGATTATAAGATGCCACGGGAGAGATAACCGATTATAAGATGCCACGGGAGGGATAACCGATTACAAGATACCACGGGAGAGATAACCGATTATAAGATGCCACGGGAGAGATAACCGATTACAAGATGCCACGGGAGAGATAACCGATTACAAGATGCCACGGGAGAGATAACCGATTACAAGATGCCACGGGAGAGATAACCGATTATAAGATGCCACGGGAGAGATAACCGATTACAAGATACCACGGGAGAGATAACCGATTACAAGATGCCACGGGAGAGATAACCGATTACAAGATGCCACGGGAGAGATAACCGATTACAAGATGCCACGGGAGAGATAACCGATTACAAGATGCCACGGGAGAGATAACCGATTACAAGATGCCACGGGAGAGATAACCGATTACAAGATGCCACGGGAGAGATAACCGATTACAAGATGCCACGGGAGAGATAACCGATTATAAGATGCCACGGGAGAGATAACCGATTACAAGATGCCACGGGAGAGAACCGATTAAAGATGCCGAGAGATTACAAGATAAGATGATTACCACGGGAGAGATAACCGATTACAAGATGCCAAGGGAGAGATAACCGATTATAAGATGCCACGGGAGAGATAACCGATTACAAGATACCACGGGAGAGATAACCCACGGGAGAGATAACCGATTATAAGATGCCACGGGAGAGATAACCGATTACAAGATGCCACGGGAGAGATAACCGATTACAAGATGCCACGGGAGAGATAACCGATTACAAGATGCCACGGGAGAGATAACCGATTACAAGATGCCACGGGAGAGATAACCGATTATAAGATGCCACGGGAGAGATAACCGATTACAAGATGCCACGGGAGAGATAACCGATTACAAGATGCCACGGGAGAGATAACCGATTATAAGATGCCACGGGAGAGATAACCGATTACAAGATGCCACGGGAGAGATAACCGATTATAAGATGCCACGGGAGAGATAACCGATTACAAGATACCACGGGAGAGATAACCGATTATAAGATGCCACGGGAGAGATAACCGATTATAAGATGCCACGGGAGAGATAACCGATTACAAGATGCCACGGGAGAGGTTACCGATTACAAGAGATAACCGATTATAAGATGCTACGGGAGAGATAACCGATTACAAGATGCCACGGGAGAGATAACCGATTACAAGGTGCCACGGGAGAGATAACCGATTATAAGATGCAAGAGATGATTACCCACGGGAGAGATAACCGATTACAAGATGCCACGGGAGAGATAACCGATTACAAGGTGCCACGGGAGAGATAACCGATTGCAAGATGCCTCGGGAGAGATAACCAATTACAAGATGCCACGGGAGAGATAACCGATTACAAGATGCCACGGGAGAGACCGATTACAAGATGCCACGAGAGATAACCGATTACAAGATGCCCCGGGAGAGATAACCGATTACAAGATGCCACGGGAGAGATAACCGATTACAAGGTGCCACGGGAGAGATAACCGATTACAAGATGCCACGGGAGAGATAACCAATTACAAGATGCCACGGGAGAGATAACCGATTACAAGATGCCACGGGAGAGGTTACCGATTACAAGATGCCACGGGAGAGATAACCGATTACAAGATGCCGCGGGAGAGATAACCGATTACAAGATGCCACGGGAGGGATAACCGATTACAAGATGCCACGACAGAGATAAGCGATTATAAGATGCCACGGGAGAGATAACCGATTATAAGATGCCACGGGAGAGATAACCGATTACAAGATACCACGGGAGAGATAACCGATTATAAGATGCCACGGGAGAGATAACCGATTACAAGATGCCACGGGAGAGATAACCGATTACAAGATGCCACGGGAGAGATAACCGATTACAAGATACCACGGGAGAGATAACCGATTATAAGATGCCACGGGAGAGATAACCGATTACAAGATGCCACGGGAGAGGTAACCGATTACAAGATGCCACGGGAGAGATAACCGATTACAAGATGCCACGGGAGAGATAACCGATTACAAGATGCCACGGGAGAGATAACCGATTACAAGATGCCAAGGGAGAGATAACCGATTATAAGATGCCACGGGAGAGATAACCGATTACAAGATACCACGGGAGAGATAACGGATTATAAGATGCCACAGGAGAGATAACCGATTATAAGATGTCACGGGAGAGATAACCGATTACAAGATGCCACGGGAGAGATAACCGATTATAAGATGCCACGGGAGAGATAACCGATTACAAGATACCACGGGAGAGATAACCGATTATAAGATGCTACGGGAGAGATAACCGATTACAAGATGCCACGGGAGAGATAACCGATTATAAGATGCCACGGGAGAGATAACCGATTATAAGATGGCACGGGAGAGATAACCGATTACAAGATACCACGGGAGAGATAACCGATTATAAGATGCCACGGGAGAGATAACCGATTACAAGATGCCACGGGAGAGATAACCGATTACAAGATGCCACGGGAGAGATAACCGATTACAAGGTGCCACGGGAGAGATAACCGATTACAAGATGCCACGGGAGAGATAACCAATTACAAGATGCCACGGGAGAGATAACCGATTACAAGATGCCACGGGAGAGGTTACCGATTACAAGATGCCACGGGAGAGATAACCGATTACAAGATGCCACGGGAGAGATAACCGATTACAAGATGCCACGGGAGAGATAACCGATTACAAGATGCCACGGGAGAGATAACCGATTACAAGATGCCACGGGAGAGATAACCAATTACAAGATGCCACGGGAGAGATAACCGATTACAAGATGCCACGGGAGAGGTTACCGATTACAAGATGCCACGGGAGAGATAACCGATTACAAAATGCCACGGGAGAGATAACCGATTACAGGATGCCACGGGAGGGATAACCGATTACAAGATGCCACGGCAGAGATAACCGATTATAAGATGCCACGGGAGAGATAACCGATTATAAGATGCCACGGGAGAGATAACCGATTACAAGATACCACGGGAGAGATAACCGATTATAAGATGCCACGGGAGAGATAACCGATTACAAGATGCCACGGGAGAGATAACCGATTACAAGATGCCACGGGAGAGATAACCGATTACAAGATGCCACGGGAGAGATAACCGATTATAAGATGCCACGGGAGAGATAACCGATTACAAGATACCACGGGAGAGATAACCGATTATAAGATGCCACGGGAGAGATAACCGATTATAAGATGCCACGGGAGAGATAACCGATTACAAGATGCCACGGGAGAGATAACCGATTACAAGATGCCACGGCAGAGATAACCGATTACAAGATGCCACGGGAGAGAAAACCGATTATAAGATGCCACGGGAGAGATAACCGATTACAAGATACCACGGGAGAGATAACCGATTATAAGATGCCACGGGAGAGATAACCGATTACAAGATGCCACGGGAGAGGTAACCGATTACAAGATGCCACGGGAGAGATAACCGATTACAAGATGCCACGGGAGAGATAACCGATTACAAGATGCCACGGGAGAGATAACCGATTACAAGATGCCAAGGGAGAGATAACCGATTATAAGATGCCACGGGAGAGATAACCGATTACAAGATACCACGGGAGAGATAACGGATTATAAGATGCCACGGGAGAGATAACCGATTATAAGATGTCACGGGAGAGATAACCGATTACAAGATGCCACGGGAGAGATAACCGATTATAAGATGCCACGGGAGAGATAACCGATTACAAGATACCACGGGAGAGATAACCGATTATAAGATGCCACGGGAGAGATAACCGATTACAAGATGCCACGGGAGAGATAACCAATTATAAGATGCCACGGGAGAGATAACCGATTATAAGATGCCACGGGAGAGATAACCGATTACAAGATACCACGGGAGAGATAACCGATTATAAGATGCCACGGGAGAGATAACCGATTACAAGATGCCACGGGAGAGATAACCGATTACAAGATGCCACGGGAGAGATAACCGATTACAAGGTGCCACGGGAGAGATAACCGATTACAAGATGCCACGGGAGAGATAGCCGATTACAAGATGCCACAGGAGAGATAGCCGATTACAAGATGCCACAGGAGAGATAGCCGATTACAAGATGCCACGGGAGAGATAACCGATTACAAGATGCCACGGGAGAGATAACCGATTACAAGATGCCACGGGAGAGATAGCCGATTACAAGATGCCACAGGAGAGATAGCCGATTACAAGATACCACGGGAGAGATAACCGATTATAAGATGCCACGGGAGAGATAACCGATTACAAGATGCCACGGGAGAGATAACCAATTATAAGATGCCACGGGAGAGATAACCGATTACAAGATACCACGGGAGAGATAACCGATTATAAGATGCCACGGGAGAGATAACCGATTACAAGATGCCACGGGAGAGATAACCAATTATAAGATGCCACGGGAGAGATAACCGATTATAAGATGCCACGGGAGAGATAACCGATTACAAGATACCACGGGAGAGATAACCGATTATAAGATGCCACGGGAGAGATAACCGATTACAAGATGCCACGGGAGAGATAACCGATTACAAGATGCCACGGGAGAGATAACCGATTACAAGGTGCCACGGGAGAGATAACCGATTACAAGATGCCACGGGAGAGATAGCCGATTACAAGATGCCACAGGAGAGATAGCCGATTACAAGATGCCACAGGAGAGATAGCCGATTACAAGATGCCACGGGAGAGATAACCGATTACAAGATGCCACGGGAGAGATAACCGATTACAAGATGCCACGGGAGAGATAGCCGATTACAAGATGCCACAGGAGAGATAGCCGATTACAAGATGCCACAGGAGAGATAGCCGATTACAAGATGCCACAGGAGAGATAGCCGATTACAAGATGCCACGGGAGAGATAGCCGATTATAAGATGCCACGGGAGAGATAACCGATTACAAGATGCCACGGGAGAGATAGCCGATTACAAGATGCCACGGGAGAGATAACCGGTTATAAGATGCCACGGGAGAGATAACCGATTATAAGATGCCACGGGAGAGATAACCGATTATAAGATGCCACGGGAGAGATAACCGATTACAAGATGCCACGGGAGAGATAACCGATTACAAGATGCCACAGGAGAGATAACCGATTACAAGATGCCACGGGAGAGATAGCCGATTACAAGATGCCACAGGAGAGATAACCGATTACAAGATGCCACGGGAAAGATAACCGATTACAAGATGCCACGGGAGAGATAACCGATTACAAGATGCCACAGGAGAGATAACCGATTACAAGATGCCACAGGAGAGATAGCCGATTACAAGATGCCACGGGAGAGATAACCGATTACAAGATGCCACAGGAGAGATAACCGATTACAAGATGCCACAGGAGAGATAGCCGATTACAAGATGGCACGGGAGAGATAACCGATTACAAGATGCCACAGGAGAGATAACCGATTACAAGATGCCACAGGAGAGATAACCGTTTACAAGATGCCACGGGAGAGATAACCGATTACAAGATGCCACAGGAGAGATAACCGATTACAAGATGCCACAGGAGAGATAACCGATTACAAGATGCCACGGGAGAGATAACCGATTACAAGATGCCACAGGAGAGATAACCGATTACAAGATGCCACGGGAGAGATAACCGATTACAAGATACCACGAGAGAGATAACCGATTACAAGATGCCACGGGAGAGATAACCGATTATAAGATACCACGAGAGAGATAACCGATTACAAGATACCACGAGAGAGATAACCGATTACAAGATACCACGAGAGAGATAACCGATTACAAGATGCCACGGGAGAGATAACCGATTACAAGATGCCACAGGAGAGATAACCGATTACAAGATGCCACAGGAGAGATAACCGATTACAAGATGCCACGGGAGAGATAACCGATTACAAGATGCCACGGGAGAGATAACCGATTACAAGATACCACGAGAGAGATAACCGATTACAAGATGCCACAGGAGAGATAACCGATTACAAGATGCCACAGGAGAGATAACCGATTACAAGATACCACGGGAGAGATAACCGATTACAAGATACCACGAGAGAGATAACCGATTACAAGATACCACGAGAGAGATAACCGATTACAAGATACCACGAGAGAGATAACCGATTACAAGATACCACGAGAGAGATAACCGATTACAAGATACCACGAGAGAGATAACCGATTACAAGATACCACGAGAGAGATAACCGATTACAAGATGCCACAGGAGAGATAACCGATTACAAGATGCCACAGGAGAGATAACCGATTACAAGATACCACGGGAGAGATAACCGATTACAAGATACCACGAGAGAGGTAACCGATTACAAGATGCCACGGGAGAGATAACCGATTACAAGATGCCACGGGAGAGATAACCGATTACAAGATACCACGGGAGAGATAACCGATTACAAGATACCACGAGAGAGATAACCGATTACAAGATGCCACGGGAGAGATAACCGATTACAAGATGCCACGGGAGAGATAACCGATTAAAAGATACCACGGGAGAGATAACCGATTACAAGATACCACGAGAGAGATAACCGATTACAAGATGCCACAGGAGAGATAACCGATTACAAGATACCACGGGAGAGATAACCGATTACAAGATACCACGAGAGAGATAACCGATTACAAGATACCACGGGAGAGATAACCGATTACAAGATACCACGAGAGAGATAACCGATTACAAGATGCCACGGGAGAGATAGCCGATTACAAGATGCCACGGGAGAGATAACCGATTACAAGATGCCACAGGAGAGATAACCGATTACAAGATACCACGGGAGAGATAACCGATTACAAGATACCACGGGAGAGATAACCGATTACAAGATGCCACGGGAGAGATAGCCGATTACAAGATGCCACAAATCACGCTCTTCCTTCTTGATCTCTCAGACACGACAACCAAACATTATTTTTAAGATTAGCATCTGTTGTGTAGTATGTAGTGTGTATGTACTCACTATAGTGTGTATGTACTCACTGTAGTGTGTATGTACTCACTGTAGTGTGTATGTACTCACTGTAGTGTGTATGTACTCACTGTAGTGTGTATGTACTCACTGCAGTGTGTATGTACTCACTGTAGTGTGTATGTACTCACTGTAGTGTGTATGTACTCACTGCAGTGTGTATGTACTCACTGTAGTGTGTATGTACTCACTGTAGTGTGTATGTACTCACTGTAGTGTGTATGTACTCACTGTAGTGTGTATGTACTCACTGTAGTGTGTATGTACTCACTGTAGTGTGTATGTACTCACTGCAGTGTGTATGTACTCACTGTAGTGTGTATGTACTCACTGTAGTGTGTATGTACTCACTGTAGTGTGTATGTACTCACTGTAGTGTGTATGTACTCACTGTAGTGTGTATGTACTCACTGTAGTGTGTATGTACTCACTGTAGTGTGTATGTACTCACTGTAGTGTGTATGTACTCACTGTAGTGTGTATGTACTCACTGTAGTGTGTATGTACTCACTGTAGTGTGTATGTACTCACTGTAGTGTGTATGTACTCACTGTAGTGTGTATGTACTCACTGTAGTGTGTATGTACTCACTGTAGTGTGTATGTACTCACTGTAGTGTGTATGTACTCACTGTAGTGTGTATGTACTCACTGTAGTGTGTATGTACTCACTGTAGTGTGTATGTACTCACTGTAGTGTGTATGTACTCACTGTAGTGTGTATGTACTCACTGTAGTGTGTATGTACTCACTGTAGTGTGTATGTACTCACTGTAGTGTGTATGTACTCACTGTAGTGTGTATGTACTCACTGTAGTGTGTATGTACTCACTGTAGTGTGTATGTACTCACTGTAGTGTGTATGTACTCACTGTAGTGTGTATGTACTCACTGTAGTGTGTATGTACTCACTGTAGTGTGTATGTACTCACTGTAGTGTGTATGTACTCACTGTAGTGTGTATGTACTCACTGTAGTGTGTATGTACTCACTGTAGTGTGTATGTACTCACTGCAGTGTGTATGTACTCACTGTAGTGTGTATGTACTCACTGTAGTGTGTATGTACTCACTGTAGTGTGTATGTACTCACTGCAGTGTGTATGTACTCACTGTAGTGTGTATGTACTCACTGTAGTGTGTATGTACTCACTGTAGTGTGTATGTACTCACTGCAGTGTGTATGTACTCACTGTAGTGTGTATGTACTCACTGTAGTGTGTATGTACTCACTGTAGTGTGTATGTACTCACTGTAGTGTGTATGTACTCACTGTAGTGTGTATGTACTCACTGTAGTGTGTATGTACTCACTGTAGTGTGTATGTACTCACTGTAGTGTGTATGTACTCACTGTAGTGTGTATGTACTCACTGTAGTGTGTATGTACTCACTGTAGTGTGTATGTACTCACTGTAGTGTGTATGTACTCACTGTAGTGTGTATGTACTCACTGTAGTGTGTATGTACTCACTGTAGTGTGTATGTACTCACTGTAGTGTGTATGTACTCACTGTAGTGTGTATGTACTCACTGTAGTGTGTATGTACTCACTGTAGTGTGTATGTACTCACTGTAGTGTGTATGTACTCACTGTAGTGTGTATGTACTCACTGCAGTGTGTATGTACTCACTGTAGTGTGTATGTACTCACTGGCTCACTGCAGTGTGTATACTCACTGCAGTATGTACTCACTGTAGTGTGTATGTACTCACTGTAGTGTGTATGTACTCACTGTAGTGTGTATGTACTCACTGTAGTGTGTATGTACTCACTGTAGTGTGTATGTACTCACTGTAGTGTGTATGTACTCACTGTAGTGTGTATGTACTCACTGTAGTGTGTATGTACTCACTGCAGTGTGTATGTACTCACTGTAGTGTGTATGTACTCACTGTAGTGTGTATGTACTCACTGTAGTGTGTATGTACTCACTGTAGTGTGTATGTACTCACTGTAGTGTGTATGTACTCACTGTAGTGTGTATGTACTCACTGTAGTGTGTATGTACTCACTGTAGTGTGTATGTACTCACGGCATATATAAGTACGATAAGGCACCTATATTACCGGGAACGGTTGAAGGCCCTTGATTTGTATTCCCTGGAACGCAGGCGAGAAAGATACATGATAATATACACTTGGATAATCCTAGAGGGATTAGTACCAAACCTGCACACGAAAATCACTCCCTATGAAGGAAAAAGATTCGACAGGAAATGCAACATTCCCCCAATGAAAAGCAGGGGCGCCACGAGTACACTGAGAGACAACACAATAAGTGTCCGGGGCCCAAGACTGTTCAATTACTTCCCAGCATACATAAGGGGATAACCAATAGACTCCAGGCTGTCTTCAAGAAGGCACTGAACAGGCGCCTAAAGTCAGTACCTGACCAGCCGGGCTGTGGTTCGTACGTTAGTTTACGTGCGGCCAGCAGTAACAGCCTGGTTGATCAGACTCTGATCCACTACGAGGCCTGGTCTCAGACCGGGCCGTGGGGGCTTTGACCCCCGAAATCCTGTCCAGGTATACTCCTAGTATACCTCTTTCACCTATTTGTGGTTACAGGGGTCTAGTTAGAACTCCTGGCCCAGCCTATCACTGGCCGCTACTAGGTCCACTCTTTCCCTGCTCCGTGAGCTTTATCATACCTCTTCTTAAAACTATGTATGGAGCCTGCCTCCTCTACATCACCCTCCAGATTGTTCCACTTCCTGATAACTCTATGACTGAAGAAATACTTCCTAACATTCCTGTGACTCATCTAAGTTTTCAGCTTCCAGTTGTGACTCCTTGTTACTGTGTCCCCTCTGTGTACTAGCCTAATTGTACTCACCTAATTGTGGTTGCAGGGGTCGAGACTCAGCTCCTGGCCCCGCCTCTTCACTGATCGCTACTAGGTCCTGTGTGTGTGTGTGTGTGTGTGTGTATTGTAGCAGTTTCTGTCATAATTACAATGTATATTATAGCAAAATGTATAAATGTATATTAATTATAATTAAATGTATATTAATCCTCCAGCCGGAAGTACACGTGTGAGATAATTGTCCGGGAACATTAGTCGTGCGTACTCCCACGTGTGCGTACCTCCACGTGTGTGTACCTCCACGTGTACGTACCTCCACGTGTACGTACCTCCACGTGTATGTACCTCCACGTGTATATACCTCCACGTGTGCGTAGGTCTACCTAAATATCCTCAACAGATACCAAGCAAAGGCTGGGTTCGCGGTGCTTGTATTGTGCGTGGTAACACACTATTGTCATGCTGGTATACTCCAGGAAGACTGTGGTGCTTATAGTGTGCTTAGTGACTTAACCAAGCTTAACCTAACCTAGCCAAACCTGGCCCAATCTAACCAAGCTTAACCTAACCTAGCCAAGCCTGGCCCAATCTAACTAAGCTTAACCTAACCTAGCCAAGCCTGGCCCAACCTAAGCAAGCTTAACCTAACCTAACTAAGCCTAACCCAACCTAGCCAAGCTTAACCTAATTTACCCAAACCTGGCCCAATCTAGCCAAGCCTAACCCATCCTAACCACGCCTAATTCAATCTAACCAAGCATAACCTAACCTAACCTAACCAAGCTTAACCTAACCTAACCAAGCCTGGCCCAACCTAACCAAGCCTGGCCCAACCTAACCAAGCCTGGCCCAACCTAACCAAGCCTGGCCCAACCTAACCAAGCCTGGTCCAACCTAACCAAGCCTGGTCCAACCTAACCAAGCCTGGCCCAACTTAACCAAGCCTGGCCTAACCTAACCAAGCCTGGCCCAACCTAACCAAGCCTGGTCCAACTTAACTAAGCCTGGCCCAACCTAACCAAGCCTGGTCCAACTTAACTAAGCCTGGTCCAGCCTTACTGGAACTCCTTCCTATTTTACAATTCTTTTGTTTTGTTATCCCTGTTATCATTTTATCCCTGTGAGCTATCAATGTTATTCATCCCTGCTGTCATCTCCGTTATTCATCCCTGTTATCTTTGTCATTAATCATTGTTATCACTGTTATTCATTACTATTATCTTCTTACTCTGTGGGTTTTGAAATACCGTCAATGTTTACTAAATAACTTATATTAAGAGCAATATCGTTAAGTACTCTTGATGAAACCGATACGTGATATGGATAGATGGCATGGATAGATGGCATGGATAGATGGCATGGATAGATGGCAGGGATAGATGGCATGGATAGATGGCATAGGTAGACGGCATAGACAGATTCACAAACGTCTTGTGGAATCGCCTCTTATAAACAACTTAACTAACATGAATCTTAGTCGTGGCTTTATCTCTGCTGATACCTGCCTTTCTCAGTACATTGTCAGATACTCTTAATCTTCGTAACACTCGTAACTTGAGCTGACCTTTTCCTCCTCCTCTTCTCTTTTCCTCTTGACCTATCTTCTGCATTTACTTTGCCTTCTCTGTCTTCTGAGTGTTCCCTCTTTCTTGCTTTTCTTTCTTAGCCTGGGCCAGTTAGTCTGTGCAGTTGTTCTCTGACCTCTTGTGGCAGAGTGTTACAGTGTTGAGATATTTCACTCTCCACACCCGTGAAATGTAATTCACTCTCATTACTGTATCACTAGTCCTGCTTGATGAGGGCCAGTGGGTCTTCTGTAGCGCTTCACTGTTCTTGTGCTTTTATATGCTGCTGCTGCTGCTGCTGCTGCTGCTGCTACTACTACTACTACTAACACCACCACCACCACCACCACCACCACCACCACCACCACCGCCGCCGCCGCCGCCGCCGCCGCCGCCGCCGCCGCTTCCTAATTTATATGACCTTCCGGCTCTGTACGACCCCTGCGAGCTTAGTGCTTTCCAGTTAATAATAATAATAATGATATACGCCTTTTTTTCTTAGCTGTTTGATGGGAAACTCAACTAAGTGATCTCAAAGGTTTTCTCCCTCACAAGTGGTAGCAATTTTCTTGGGTTGTCTTGGGCCAGTATGTAATAACCTTGTAGTGCTAACTTCATAAAGTTTCTTGCCAAGTTAGGCAATAAGTCTCTTGGGAAAGTATTTAATAACAACGCTGCTAACAGCCTTCACAACCTTTCCCTCGAAAATTCCTTCACAGCTTTTTTTTTCCTCGTTTGGGAACCCTTTGGTAATATTCTTTAATGAGATATGCTGCGATAAGAAGCTCAGGAGCTGTATCACAACACACTCCAGAATCTCCGGCAGCTGTAGTTCAAGACCAGAAGATCCAGGAGCTGTTTTTCAACACCCTGCAGAGGCTCCGGCAGTTGTAGTTCAACACCAGAGGCTCCAGGAGCTGCCTCTCATCACTTTTCTAGATCAGTGTCAGTGCAGCAGACAAGTCATGGCAAACAAACCTAGACAGTGCTGGGACTGAACTGATCTATACTCAAGAAAGTATTCAGCAGGTCAAGAACTCAAGAGAGTGCAGCTAGTGTGTCAGCAGCATAAAGCAGCAACAAGTCTGATGAAGAAAGTCAAGGTGATGAAACAAGGACTGTAAAACTTGTCGAAATTTATTTTGATAAAATTGTTATGGAGAAGTTGTGGCTAGTGTTCTCAACAACAGCTCGTCACAGACATCACAAAAAGCAGCTTCTAAAAACAAAAGTGCTGGTAATCACATTACAACATAAAAAAGATGATATAAATATATAACAGTGGCGTTATTTACTAAAGAAGAGAATCCACTGGAGTGATGGAGATAAAATCTAATAGTTCTTCCAGCAGTGGCAAACCTAGCCAGTAAATATCCGAGTCCCCCCCCTCCTCCCCTTCCACCTGGACATGTCACATATAATAACCTATGTGACATGTCAAGATATCTCATTAATGAAAATAAGATACCAGATATATTAAGCAAATTTCTTAAATTTGCTTGTAACAGTTAAGTGAACTGTAGATATAAATCCAGATGTGCTCCTGTAAACCCTTTTGGGGCCTAGTTCCTAGGTCTTTTGTGTATCCATATGCTTGAACATGACTCACGAAATCGTAATGACACGATTGCAAACAAACCATACCACGGGCGGGGTTGGAACCCGCGATCAGAGAGTCTCAAAACTCCAGACCGTCGCGTGAGCCACTGGGCCAGCTAGCCACAATAAGATTCACAGTGGTGCCTATGCTAACCTTCCTGTGGTGTATCAGTATACCTAGTTGGATGAATCTTATTGTGGCTAGCTGGCCCAGTGGCTAACGCGACGGTCTGGAGTTTTGAGACTCTCTGATCGCGGGTTCAAACCCAGCCCGTGGTATAGTTTATCCATATGCTCTTGCGCTACCATCCACAGGATGAATATGAGGTGCACAATAAACAAGCCACTGCGGTGGCAAAGTCTAATCTCCCCCCTCCTCTTAGCAGAGTGAAAGATTGTTCATCATTGAAGGGAACATTTAATCTCCTCAAAAAAAAAAAAAAAAAAAGGACGAACTTTTGAAAATAGAAAGATGTTGATGTTTCTCAACTTCAATTTGAGAATTTTTAATTTTAGCTCTTAATGCATGCACAGTATATTGTTTATCAAGTATTACAATAATGTGTGTTTTTTTATGGTAGTTTTTTCAGTGCTTCTTCAGAGTTTAAAACTCTGAACTCTGAAATGTGTCAGTTAATTCAGATTAATATTAGAGAGAGACTCTGTTGTTCAAGTTCCGAAATATAAATTTTGATTTTCACTTTACAGGTATTACAATAAAGTACAATTTTTTTTATTAAGTTTACGGAATGTTTTTAAAACATTGGATGTTTTAGTTTCACATTTAACATAACTGGAAGTTAATCAGACTTTTATTTACGTCATTAGTTTCTGATGGTGTCTTCATCAGTTTAATAAACATACAGATAGATTAAGAAATTTTGCCTTTCTTGCTCCTTTAATTTGTAAACCTCAGGAGGTGCTAGCTACCTATATTGAACCTTCCTGGGTTGTTCAGTATCTACTGAGACTCAGGAGGTGCTAGCCACCTATATTGAACCTTTCTGGGTTGTTCAGTATCTACTGAGACTCAGGAGGTGCTAGCTACCTATATTGAACCTTCCTGGGTTGTTCAGTATCTACTGAGACTCAGGAGGTGCTAGGTACCTATATTGAACCTTCCTGGGTTGTTCAGTATCTACTGAGACTCAGGAGGTGCTAGCTACCTATATTGAACCTTTCTGGGTTGTTCAGTATCTACTGAGACTCAGGAGGTGCTAGCTACCTATATTGAACCTTCCTGGGTTGTTCAGTATCTACTGAGACTCAGGAGGTGCTAGCTACCTATATTGAACCTTCCTGGGTTGTTCAGTATCTACTGAGACTCAGGAGGTGCTAGCTACCTATATTGAACCTTCCTGGGTTGTTCAGTATCTACTGAGACTCAGGAGGTGCTAGCTACCTATATTGAACCTTCCTGGGTTGTTCAGTATCTACTGAGACTCAGGAGGTGCTAGCTACCTATATTGAACCTTCCTGGGTTGTTCAGTATCTACTGAGACCTCAGGAGGTGCTAGCTACCTATATTGAACCTTCCTGGGTTGTTCAGTATCTACTGAGACCTCAGGAGGTGCTAGCTACCTATATTGAACCTTCCTGGGTTGTTCAATAACTACTGAGACTCAGGAGGTGCTAGCTACCTATATTGAACCTTCCTGGGTTGTTCAGTATCTACTGAGACTCAGGAGGTGCTAGCTACCTATATTGAACCTTCCTGGGTTCAGTATCTACTGAGACCTCAGGAGGTGCTAGCTACCTATATTGAACCTTCCTGGGTTGTTCAATATCTACTGAGACCTCAGGAGGTGCTAGCTACCTATATTGAACCTTCCTGGGTTGTTCAGTATCTACTGAGACTCAGGAGGTGCTAGCTACCTATATTGAACCTTCCTGGGTTGTTCAGTATCTACTGAGACTCAGGAGGTGCTAGCTACCTATATTGAACCTTCCTGGGTTGTTCAGTATCTACTGAGACTCAGGAGGTGCTAGCTACCTATATTGAACCTTCCTGGGTTGTTCAGTATCTACTGAGACTCAGGAGGTGCTAGCTACCTATATTGAACCTTCCTGGGTTGTTCAATATCTACTGAGACTCAGGAGGTGCTAGCTACCTATATTGAACCTTCCTGGGTTGTTCAATATCTACTGAGACCTCAGGTGGTGCTAGCTACCTATATTGAACCTTCCTGGGTTGTTCAATATCTACTGAGACTCAGGAGGTGCTAGCTACCTATATTGAACCTTCCTGGGTTGTTCAGTATCTACTGAGACTCAGGAGGTGCTAGCTACCTATATTGAACCTTCCTGGGTTGTTCAATATCTACTGAGACCTCAGGAGGTGCTAGCTACCTATATTGAACCTTCCTGGGTTGTTCAGTATCTACTGAGACTCAGGAGGTGCTAGCTACCTATATTGAACCTTCCAGGGTTGTTCAATATCCAATGAGACCTCAGGAGGTGCTAGCTACCTATATTGAACCTTCCTGGGTTGTTCAGTATCTACTGAGACTCAGGAGGTGCTAGCTACCTATATTGAACCTTCCTGGGTTGTTCAATATCTACTGAGACTCAGGAGGTGCTAGCTACCTATATTGAACCTTCCTGGGTTCAGTATCTACTGAGACTCAGGAGGTGCTAGCTACCTATATTGAACCTTCCTGGGTTGTTCAGTATCTACTGAGACTCAGGAGGTGCTAGCTACCTATATTGAACCTTCCTGGGTTGTTCAATATCCAATGAGACCTCAGGAGGTGCTAGCTACCTATATTGAACCTTCCAGGGTTGTTCAATATCCAATGAGACCTCAGGAGGTGCTAGCTACCTATATTGAACCTTCCTGGGTTGTTCAGTATCTACTGAGACTCAGGAGGTGCTAGCTACCTATATTGAACCTTCCTGGGTTGTTCAATATCTACTGAGACTCAGGAGGTGCTAGCTACCTATATTGAACCTTCCTGGGTTGTTCAGTATCTACTGAGACTCAGGAGGTGCTAGCTACCTATATTGAACCTTCCTGGGTTGTTTAATATCTACTGAGACTCAGGAGGTGCTAGCTACCTATATTGAACCTTCCTGGGTTGTTCAATATCTACTGAGACTCAGGAGGTGCTAGCTACCTATATTGAACCTTCCTGGGTTGTTCAGTATCTACTGAGACCTCAGGAGGTGCTAGCTACCTATATTGAACCTTCCTGGGTTGTTCAATATCTACTGAGACTCAGGAGGTGCTAGCTACCTATATTGAACCTTCCTGGGTTGTTCAGTATCTACTGAGACTCAGGAGGTGCTAGCTACCTATATTGAACCTTCCTGGGTTGTTCAGTATCTACTGAGACCTCAGGAGGGTGCTGCTAGCTACCTATATTGAACCTTCCTGGGTTCAGTATCTACTGAGACCTCAGGAGGTGCTAGCTACCTATATTGAACCGTCCTGGGTTGTTCAGTATCTACTGAGACTCAGGAGGTGCTAGCTACCTATATTGAACCTTCCTGGGTTGTTCAGTATCTACTGAGACCTCAGGAGGTGCTAGCTACCTATATTGAACCTTCCTGGGTTGTTCAATATCTACTGAGACTCAGGAGGTGCTAGCTACCTATATTGAACCTTCCTGGGTTGTTCAGTATCTACTGAGACTCAGGAGGTGCTAGCTACCTATATTGAACCTTCCTGGGTTGTTCAATATCTACTGAGACTCAGGAGGTGCTAGCTACCTATATTGAACCTTCCTGGGTTGTTCAATATCTACTGAGACTCAGGAGGTGCTAGCTACCTATATTGAACCTTCCTGGGTTGTTCAATATCTACTGAGACTCAGGAGGTGCTAGCTACCTATATTGAACCTTCCTGGGTTGTTCAATATCTACTGAGACCTCAGGAGGTGCTAGCTACCTATATTGAACCTTCCTGGGTTGTTCAGTATCTACTGAGACCTCAGGAGGTGCTAGCTACCTATATTGAACCTTCCTGGGTTGTTCAGTATCTACTGAGACTCAGGAGGTGCTAGCTACCTATATTGAACCTTCCTGGGTTGTTCAGTATCTACTGAGACCTCAGGAGGGTGCTGCTAGCTACCTATATTGAACCTTCCTGGGTTGTTCAGTATCTACTGAGACCTCAGGAGGTGCTAGCTACCTATATTGAACCTTCCTGGGTTGTTCAGTATCTACTGAGACTCAGGAGGTGCTAGCTACCTATATTGAACCTTCCTGGGTTGTTCAGTATCTACTGAGACTCAGGAGGTGCTAGCTACCTATATTGAACCTTCCTGGGTTGTTCAGTATCTACTGAGACTCAGGAGGTGCTAGCTACCTATATTGAACCTTCCTGGGTTGTTCAGTATCTACTGAGACTCAGGAGGTGCTAGCTACCTATATTGAACCTTCCTGGGTTGTTCAGTATCTACTGAGACTCAGGAGGTGCTAGCTACCTATATTGAACCTTCCTGGGTTGTTCAATATCTACTGAGACTCAGGAGGTGCTAGCTACCTATATTGAACCTTCCTGGGTTGTTCAATATCTACTGAGACTCAGGAGGTGCTAGCTACCTATATTGAACCTTCCTGGGTTGTTCAGTATCTACTGAGACCTCAGGAGGTGCTAGCTACCTATATTGAACCTTCCTGGGTTGTTCAATATCTACTGAGACTCAGGAGGTGCTAGCTACCTATATTGAACCTTCCTGGGTTGTTCAGTATCTACTGAGACCTCAGGAGGTGCTAGCTACCTATATTGAACCTTCCTGGGTTGTTCAGTATCTACTGAGACTCAGGAGGTGCTAGCTACCTATATTGAACCTTCCTGGGTTGTTCAATATCTACTGAGACTCAGGAGGTGCTAGCTACCTATATTGAACCTTCCTGGGTTGTTCAATATCTACTGAGACTCAGGAGGTGCTAGCTACCTATATTGAACCTTCCTGGGTTGTTCAATATCTACTGAGACTCAGGAGGTGCTAGCTACCTATATTGAACCTTCCTGGGTTGTTCAGTATCTACTGAGACCTCAGGAGGTGCTAGCTACCTATATTGAACCTTCCTGGGTTGTTCAGTATCTACTGAGACCTCAGGAGGTGCTAGCTACCTATATTGAACCTTCCTGGGTTGTTCAGTATCTACTGAGACCTCAGGAGGTGCTAGCTACCTATATTGAACCTTCCTGGGTTGTTCAGTATCTACTGAGACTCAGGAGGTGCTAGCTACCTATATTGAACCTTCCTGGGTTGTTCAGTATCTACTGAGACCTCAGGAGGTGCTAGCTACCTATATTGAACCTTCCTGGGTTGTTCAGTATCTACTGAGACTCAGGAGGTGCTAGCTACCTATATTGAACCTTCCTGGGTTGTTTAATATCTACTGAGACCTCAGGAGGTGCTAGCTACCTATATTGAACCTTCCTGGGTTGTTCAGTATCTACTGAGACTCAGGAGGTGCTAGCTACCTATATTGAACCTTCCTGGGTTGTTTAATATCTACTGAGACCTCAGGAGGTGCTAGCTACCTATATTGAACCTTCCTGGGTTGTTCAGTATCTACTGAGACTCAGGAGGTGCTAGCTACCTATATTGAACCTTCCTGGGTTGTTCAGTATCTACTGAGACTCAGGAGGTGCTAGCTACCTATATTGAACCTTCCTGGGTTGTTCAGTATCTACTGAGACTCAGGAGGTGCTAGCTACCTATATTGAACCTTCCTGGGTTGTTCAATATCTACTGAGACCTCAGGAGGTGCTAGCTACCTATATTGAACCTTCCTGGGTTGTTCAGTATCTACTGAGACCTCAGGAGGTGCTAGCTACCTATATTGAACCTTCCTGGGTTGTTCAGTATCTACTGAGACTCAGGAGGTGCTAGCTACCTATATTGAACCTTCCTGGGTTGTTCAATATCTACTGAGACTCAGGAGGTGCTAGCTACCTATATTGAACCTTCCTGGGTTGTTCAATATCTACTGAGACTCAGGAGGTGCTAGCTACCTATATTGAACCTTCCTGGGTTGTTCAGTATCTACTGAGACCTCAGGAGGTGCTAGCTACCTATATTGAACCTTCCTGGGTTGTTCAGTATCTACTGAGACCTCAGGAGGTGCTAGCTACCTATATTGAACCTTCCTGGGTTGTTCAGTATCTACTGAGACCTCAGGAGGTGCTAGCTACCTATATTGAACCTTCCTGGGTTGTTCAGTATCTACTGAGACTCAGGAGGTGCTAGCTACCTATATTGAACCTTCCTGGGTTGTTCAGTATCTACTGAGACCTCAGGAGGTGCTAGCTACCTATATTGAACCTTCCTGGGTTGTTCAGTATCTACTGAGACTCAGGAGGTGCTAGCTACCTATATTGAACCTTCCTGGGTTGTTTAATATCTACTGAGACCTCAGGAGGTGCTAGCTACCTATATTGAACCTTCCTGGGTTGTTCAGTATCTACTGAGACTCAGGAGGTGCTAGCTACCTATATTGAACCTTCCTGGGTTGTTTAATATCTACTGAGACCTCAGGAGGTGCTAGCTACCTATATTGAACCTTCCTGGGTTGTTCAGTATCTACTGAGACTCAGGAGGTGCTAGCTACCTATATTGAACCTTCCTGGGTTGTTCAGTATCTACTGAGACTCAGGAGGTGCTAGCTACCTATATTGAACCTTCCTGGGTTGTTCAGTATCTACTGAGACTCAGGAGGTGCTAGCTACCTATATTGAACCTTCCTGGGTTGTTCAATATCTACTGAGACCTCAGGAGGTGCTAGCTACCTATATTGAACCTTCCTGGGTTGTTCAGTATCTACTGAGACCTCAGGAGGTGCTAGCTACCTATATTGAACCTTCCTCTGTTGTTCAGTATCTACTGAGACCTCAGGAGGTGCTAGCTACCTATATTGAACCTTCCTGGGTTGTTCAATATCTACTGAGACTCAGGAGGTGCTAGCTACCTATATTGAACCTTCCTGGGTTGTTCAATATCTACTGAGACTCAGGAGGTGCTAGCTACCTATATTGAACCTTCCTGGGTTGTTCAACATCTACTGAGACTCAGGAGGTGCTAGCTACCTATATTGAACCTTCCTGGGTTGTTCAATATCTACTGAGACCTCAGGAGGTGCTAGCTACCTATATTGAACCTTCCTGGGTTGTTCAGTATCTACTGAGACCTCAGGAGGTGCTAGCTACCTATATTGAACCTTCCTGGGTTGTTCAGTATCTACTGAGACCTCAGGAGGTGCTAGCTACCTATATTGAACCTTCCTGGGTTGTTCAGTATCTACTGAGACTCAGGAGGTGCTAGCTACCTATATTGAACCTTCCTGGGTTGTTCAATATCTACTGAGACTCAGGAGGTGCTAGCTACCTATATTGAACCTTCCTGGGTTGTTCAGTATCTACTGAGACTCAAGAGGTGCTAGCTACCTATATTGAACCTTCCTGGGTTGTTCAGTATCTACTGAGACCTCAGGAGGTGCTAGCTACCTATATTGAACCTTCCTGGGTTGTTCAGTATCTACTGAGACCTCAGGAGGTGCTAGCTACCTATATTGAACCTTCCTGGGTTGTTCAGTATCTACTGAGACTCAGGAGGTGCTAGCTACCTATATTGAACCTTCCTGGGTTGTTCAGTATCTACTGAGACCTCAGGATGTGCTAGCTACCTATATTGAACCTTCCTGGGTTGTTCAGTATCTACTGAGACCTCAGGAGGTGCTAGCTACCTATATTGAACCTTCCTGGGTTGTTCAGTATCTACTGAGACTCAGGAGGTGCTAGCTACCTATATTGAACCTTCCTGGGTTGTTCAATATCTACTGAGACCTCAGGAGGTGCTAGCTACCTATATTGAACCTTCCTGGGTTGTTCAGTATCTACTGAGACTCAGGAGGTGCTAGCTACCTATATTGAACCTTCCTGGGTTGTTCAGTATCTACTGAGACTCAGGAGGTGCTAGCTACCTATATTGAACCTTCCTGGGTTGTTCAATATCTACTGAGACTCAGGAGGTGCTAGCTACCTATATTGAACCTTCCTGGGTTGTTCAATATCTACTGAGACCTCAGGAGGTGCTAGCTACCTATATTGAACCTTCCTGGGTTGTTCAGTATCTACTGAGACTCAGGAGGTGCTAGCTACCTATATTGAACCTTCCTGGGTTGTTCAGTATCTACTGAGACTCAGGAGGTGCTAGCTACCTATATTGAACCTTCCTGGGTTGTTCAGTATCTACTGAGACCTCAGGAGGTGCTAGCTACCTATATTGAACCTTCCTGGGTTGTTCAATATCTACTGAGACTCAGGAGGTGCTAGCTACCTATATTGAACCTTCCTGGGTTGTTCAATATCTACTGAGACTCAGGAGGTGCTAGCTACCTATATTGAACCTTCCTGGGTTGTTCAATATCTACTGAGACTCAGGAGGTGCTAGCTACCTATATTGAACCTTCCTGGGTTGTTCAGTATCTACTGAGACCTCAGGAGGTGCTAGCTACCTATATTGAACCTTCCTGGGTTGTTCAATATCTACTGAGACTCAGGAGGTGCTAGCTACCTATATTGAACCTTCCTGGGTTGTTCAATATCTACTGAGACTCAGGAGGTGCTAGCTACCTATATTGAACCTTCCTGGGTTGTTCAATATCTACTGAGACTCAGGAGGTGCTAGCTACCTATATTGAACCTTCCTGGGTTGTTCAATATCTACTGAGACTCAGGAGGTGCTAGCTACCTATATTGAACCTTCCTGGGTTGTTCAGTATCTACTGAGACTCAGGAGGTGCTAGCTACCTATATTGAACCTTCCTGGGTTGTTCAGTATCTACTGAGACTCAGGAGGTGCTAGCTACCTATATTGAACCTTCCTGGGTTCAATATCTGAGTAATAAACATTCCCTTATATTTTGAACGTAGTTATCATAATTTTATAAATAAAATATTGGAGAAAGTATCGATATCGTCAAAAAATTTGGTATCGTTCTATCCCTGTTATCTTTGATGATAACAGTCTGTCAGTGATGATGATAACAGTCTGTCAGTGATGATAATAGTATGTTAGTGATGAGGATGATAACAGTGTCAGTGATGTAGATAAGTATAATTGATGATGATGATAACAGTGATGAAGATGGTAACTGTCAGTGATAAGTCTATTAATGATGATAACAGTGTCAGTGATAACAGTATTAGTGATAATAGTCTATCAGTGATGATAACAGCCTGTCAGTGATGATAACAGTGTGTCAGTGATAACACTCAGTCAGTAATGATAACAGTATCAGTGATGATAAGTCTGTCAGTGATAAGAGTGTCAGTGGTGATAACAGTACATCAGTGATAACAATCTATCAGTGATGATAACACTGTCAGTGATGAACATGAGTAATAACAGTGATGAACATGAGTAATAATACTGTCAGTGATGAACATGAGTAATAATACTGTCAGTGATGAACATGAGTAATAACAGTGATGAACATGAGTAATAATACTGTCAGTGATGAACATGAGTAATAACACTCAATGATGAGCATGAGTAATAACATTGTCAGTGATGAACATGAGTAATAACAGTGATGAACATGAGTAATAACAGTCCTGGTGAACACTTCATTATCATTTTCAACTTCTTAATAATTCCCCCTTACAATAATAGTGAAAAATGGCAGTGAGTGTGAAACTCAAGAGGGGGTTGGTACCCCTTACATCCTCCCCTCTCCCTTTACTCTTTCCCTCTTTTACCCTCCTCTCTGTCTCTGTCTGTCTGTCTCTCTCTCTCTCTCTCTCTCTCTCTCTCTCTTTACCCTTTACCCACTTTCAGTCCCCTCTCCCTTTATTCTTTCACTGTCCCCCTCTTTCTTTCCCCTTCACGCTTGGTTAACTAACTAGCAGCAGAAGCAACATCAGAAGAAGCGGCCGCTACAGCAACAAAAGCTTCAGGAGAAAAAGCAGAAGCACCGACGGCAGCAGCACCACCTATAGCACCAGCAGCAACAGCGACATCAGCAACAGTAGCAGGAGCATCAACAGCATCCTCAGCAGCAACAACCACATCAGCATCAATAGCAGCAGAAGCAGTAGGAGCAGTAACTGCAGCAGCAGCAATAACAGCAGAATCAACGGTAGCAATAACAGCAACAGCAGTAACAGTAGCAGCAGCAGCAGAAGGAGCAACAACAACAGCAGTTGCAGGAACAGCAGCAACACCAACGGGAGCAGTAACATCAGCAACAACAGCAGCATCAGCAGTAACAACAGCAACAGCAAACAACAGCAATATCAACAGCAGCAGCAGCAACAATAACAGCAACAGCAGCACCCCAGCCAAGGTAATATGTCGCACCAGCAATTATCAACAGTGACAAGTATTGACTCTGACCCACCAAATAGTGATTATTCTTTTCTCGCAGACAAAGCAATTATCACAACAAACTCGCCGATTCATTTGTCTCTGACTCCCAGCAGCTTTCATCGACTGGGAGAAGGATTGTTTACCCTGCCGCCTCGCGCCACGGCAAACACGACCCAAACCTCCACTTCCACAAGGCTCAGACTTCCCTCCCACGCCTGCCAAAAGGTAGACTCGAACCGGGGTTCCTGCGAACGCTTAATGTCATGCCGGCAAACTACCATTTCCCGGCGATGATCGCGTTATGAATAATTTTAAGGCGGCCTCCGGTGGGCAGCGAGCGTTTAGGTGAGCTGGGGCAAGTGGTTGGGCTATTGATTGGAAGGGAGGGAGGCGGGTGGGGATATTAAGCGGAGGTTGCAAGGTGACGGTAACAAATGGATGAGTCTAGCCTGGCCGTGGCATCAATTCCCAGCTCCTCTCCCACTCAATTTGTCTACCATTTCGTTGCTTTAGTAGCTTCATAAAATACACCAGAGGCTAAAAATGTGCAATAGAGTGGCCTGCTCATAGCATTAAGGACAGTGGAAAGCCAGAGAGAGAGAGAGCAAGAGAGATAGAGAAAAAGAGAGATGGGGAGGTGGAGGATGAAGAAAGAGGCAGCATAAAGTGGTTTGTGGCACCTTAAGTATGTGGCATCATCCGGCATTCGCGCAGTCACCAGCATACACAAAATGGCGCAAAGCTTTTGAACACTCGCAACACGTCTCGTCTCTTCTCCGTTGGTTTGTTCTTTATTCACTGATTCATCTCCTTTGTTCACTTCGTCTTTGTTCAGTTGATCGTCTTTTCTTTTCACTGGTTCGTCCGTATTCGGTTATTCGTTTTCTTTGTACAGTTCGTCTTCATCTTTGTTCATTTGTTTTGTCCTTTGTTCAGTTTGTCTTCATTCATTTGTTCGTCCTCTTCGGTTTGTCCTCTTTCTTCAGTTGTTTGTCCTCTTTATTCAGTAGTTTGTTCTCTTTCTTCCGTTGTTTGTCCTCTTTCTTCCGTTGTTTGTCCTCTTTCTTCCGTTGTTTGTCCTCTTTCTTCAGTTGTTTGTCATCTTTCTTCAGTTGTTTGTTCTCTCTCTTCAGTTGTTTGTTCTCTTCAGGTGTTTGTTCTCTTTCTTCAGGTGTTTGTTCTCTCTTCAGGTGTTTGTTCTCTTTCTTCAGGTGTTTGTTCTCTCTTCAGGTGTTTATTCTCTCTCCAGTTTGTTCTCTTCAGTTTGTTCTCTTTGTTCAGTTATTTGTTCTCTCTCTTCAGTTTGTTCTCTTTCTTCAGTTGTTTGTCCTCTCTTTTCAGTTTGTTCTCTTTCTTCAGTTGTTTGCTTTCTTCAGTTGTTTGTTCTCTTCAGTTGTGTTTTATCTTTCATCAGTTTGTTCTCTTTCTTCAGTTGTTTGTTTTGTCTTCGGTTTGTTCTCTTCAGATGTTTGTTTTCTTCAGTTGTTTGTTCTCTTTAATCAGTTGTTTTTCTTCAGTTTGTTCTGTCTTCAGTTGTTTTTTCCCTTCAGATTTTGTTCTGTCCAGTTTTTCTTCAGTTGTTTATCTTTCAAAAGTTGTTTGTTCTCTTCAGTTGTTTGTTTTCTTTCTTTAGTTGTTTGTTCTCTTTCTTAAGATGTTTTTCTTCAGTTGCTTGTTATTTTTCATCAGTTGTTTTTCTTTCTTCAGTTGCTTGTTCTCTTCAGTTTGTTCTTTCATTCATTATCTGTTCTCTTTTATTCATTACCTGTTCTCCTTTATCCATTATCTGTTCTCTTTCATTCATTATCTGTTCTCTTTCATCTATTACCTATTACAGTGGTCAACTTCTCTCTCACATCCTCTCTTCTCCCTTCTCTCCTCTTTTTGCTCCTCGTTTTCTTTCCTCCTTTTCCCCCTTCTACCTCCCTTTCTTCTCTCCCCCTCTTCTTCTTCCATTAACTTCCCCTTCTCTCTTCTCTTTTTCCCTCCTCTCACTCCCTCTTCTTCTCACTCTTTACCTTCACCCTCCCACCCACCTCGCCCGAAAAAAAGAGTGGAGCAGCACACAATAATATTGTTCTGGGATTATATTATCAATCTGACAACCTGGCCAATATTACCCCCACCCAGCACATGATGTTCTCTTGTAATTCCACCTCTCCCTCCCCCTCGCTTCCCCTCCCTTCCCCCTCTAACCTTCCCCCTCCCTTCCCCCTCTAACCTTCCCCCTCCCTTCCCCTCTAACCTTCCCTCCCACCCTCCCACCCCTTCCACTTCTTCCACTCTTTCCCCTCCCTTGCTGCCCTGTCTTCCTCCTCTTCCTTCCCTCTCTCCTCTCCATTAATTCCCTCCCTTTTTCCACCTTCCACATTTCTTACTTCCCTCCCTTCTCCCACCTTTCTTCCGTTTCTCCCACCTTTCCTCCGTTTCTCCCACCTTCCCTCCGTTTGTCCCACCATTCCTCCGTTTCTGCCACCTACCCTCCGTTTCTCCCGCTGTCTTTCTGTTTCTCCCAACTTCTCTCCGTTTATCTTACCTTCCTTCCGTTTCTCTCACCTTCCCTCCGTTTCTCTCACTTTCCCTCCGTTTCTCTCGCCTTCCCTCCATTTCTCCCACCTTCCTTGGTTTCTCCCACCTTCCCTCCGTTTCTTCCATCTTCCCTCCGTTTCTCCCACCTTGGATCTCTCCCCCAGATTTCCTCGCCCAGCTTTAACTACAAACAAACCAAATTTTAATAGGTGAATCATCACAAACAAGGTAAATGAAGCGTCACAAAGAACGCTTAATAGAATATTACGAACAAGAGACTAAATAAACTGATGATGACGAACATAGAAGAGAGAAGGATCAAGAAAGACTGAGGTCAACACAATTCATTTTTTTTCCTACGGTAATAAGACTTTTTAACTTAAATAAGTTAATGTAAAGTCAACAAGTAACCCGTAATGTTAAGTGAATATTAACAAACAACGTTAATAAGTGATCATGTTAGTGAATCACCACAAGAAGTGAATTATTACAGTGAATCATCACAAATATAAGAGAGAATCATCATACATTATCACGAAGAATCATCACAAATATAAGAGAGAATCATCATACATTATCACGAAGAATCATCACAAATATAAGAGAGAATCATCATACATTATCACGAAGAATCATCACAAATATAAGAGAGAATCATCATACATTATCACGAAGAATCATCACAAATATAAGAGAGAATCATCATACATTATCACGAAGAATCATCACAAATATAAGAGAGAATCATCATACATTATCACGAAGAATCATCACAAATATAAGAGAGAATCATCATACATTATCACGAAGAATCATCACAAATATAAGAGAGAATCATCATACATTATCACGAAGAATCATCACAAATATAAGAGAGAATCATCATACATTATCACGAAGAATCATCACAAATATAAGAGAGAATCATCATACATTATCACGAAGAATCATCACAAATAAATTATTATAGACACTCATCACAAACAAATTACAATAATCATCACAAGGATATAAATCATTATAAATAATATCTGTGAATATTGACAAACACAGTATGAACAGTGGCCCGGGGAGGGTAAGTGATGGGGAGGGTAAGTGATGGGGAGGGTAAGTGATGGGGGGGGTAAGTGATGGGGGGGGAGGGTAAGTGATGGGGAGGGTAAGTGATGGGGAGGGTAAGTGATGGGGGAGGGTAAGTGATGGGGAGGGGAGGGTAAGTGATGGGGAGGGTAATGGGGGATGGGGAGGGTAAGTGATGGGGAAGGGAGGGTAAGTGATGGGGAGGGTAAGTGATGGGAGGGTAATGATGGGGAGGGGATGGTAAGTGATGGGGAGGGGAGGGTAAGTGATGGGGAGGAGGGTAAGTGATGGGGAGGATGGTAAGTGATGGGGAGGGGGATGGAAGTGATGGGGAGGAGGGCAAGATGGGAGGGGAGGTAAGTGATGGGGAGGAGGGTAAGTGATGGGGAGGAGGGTAATGATGGGGAGGGGAGGGTAAGATGGGGAGGGGAGGGTAAGTGATGGGGAGGAGGGTAAGAGATGGGGAGGATGAAGTGATGGGGAGGGGAGGGTAAGGGTGATGGGGAGGAGGGTAAGTGATGGGAGGGGATGGTAAGTGATGGGAGGGGATGGTAGTGATGGGGAGGGAGGGTAATGATGGGGAGGGGAGGGTAAGTGATGGGGAGGGGAGGGTAAGTGATGGGGAGGAGGGTGTGATGGGGAGGAGGGTAAGTGATGGGGAGGGGAGGGTAAGTGATGGGGAGGGGAGGGTAATGATGGGGAGGGGATGGTAAGTGATGGGGAGGAGGGTAAGTGATGGGGAGGGGAGGGTGCTGATGGGGAGGAGGGTGAAGATGGGGAGGGGAGGGTACGTGATGGGGAGGGGATGGTAAGTGATGGGGAGGAGGGTAAGTGATGGGAGGAGGTAAGTGATGGGGAGGGGATGGTAAGTGATGGGGAGGGTAAGGTGATGGGGAGGGGAGGGTAAGTGATGGGGAGGGTAAGGATGGGGAGGAGGGTGGCGGATGGGGAGGGTGGGCGATGGGGGAGGAAGTGATGGGGAGGGTAAGATGGGGGAGGTGTGGGATGGGGAGGGTAATGGATGGGATGGGAAGATGGGGAGGTGGGGGTAAGTGATGGGGAGGGTAAGATGGGGAGGGTGAAGTGGGGATGGGAGGTGATGGGGAGGAGGAAGTGATGGTTTTGATGGGGAGGAGGGTAAGTAGGGGAGGGAGGGTAAGTGATGGGAGGGGATGGATAAGTGATGGGGAGGGGATGGTGAGATGGGGAGGAGGGTAAGTGATGGGGAGGGAGGGTAAGTGATGGGGAGGGGAGGGTAAGTATGGGGAGGGGAGGGTAAGTGATGGGGAGGAGGGTGCGAGGGGATGGGGAGGGTAGTGATGGGGAGGAGGGTAAGTGATGGGGAGGAGGAAGTGGAAGATGGGGAGGGATGGTAAGTGATGGGGAGGAGGGTAAGTGATGGGGAGGGGAGGGTAATGATGGGGAGGAGGGTAATGATGGGGAGGGGATGGTAAGTGATGGGGAGGGGATGGTGCTGATTGAGGAGGGTAAGTGATGGGGAGGGGATGGTAAGTGATGAGGGAGGGTAAGGGTGATGGGGAGGAGGGTAAGTGATGGGGAGGGAGGGTAAGCTGATGGGAGGAGGGGTAAGTGATGGGGAGGATGGTAAGTGATGGGAGGGGATGGTAAGTGATGGGAGGAGGGTAAGATGGGGAGGAGGGTAAGTGATGGGGAGGGAGGGTAATGATGGGGAGGAGGGTCATGATGGGGAGGGGATGGTAAGTGATGGGGAGGGGAGGGTAAGTGATGGGGAGGAGGGTAAGTGATGGGGAGGGGATGGTGGAGAGTGATGGGGAGGGTGTGATGGGGAGGAGGTAAGTGATAGGGGAGGGAGGGTGTGATGGGGAGGGGATGGTAAGTGATGGGGAGGGGTGGAGGTAAGATGGGGAGGAGGGTAAGTGATGGGGAGGGATGGTAATGATGGGAGGGGATGGTAAGTGATGGGGAGGAGGGTAAGTGATGGGGAGGGAGGGTAAGTGATGGGAGGAGGGTAAGAGTGGGGAGGGGAGGGTAAGTATGGGGAGGAGGGTAAGTGATGGGGAGGATGGTAAGTGATGGGGAGGGGAGGGAGGGTAAGGTGATGGGGAGGGATGGTAAGTGATGGGGGGAGGGTAAGTGATGGGGAGGGGAGGGTAAGTGATGGGGAGGGAGGGTAAGATGGGGAGGGGATGGTAAGTGATGGGGAGGAGGGTAAGTGATGGGGAGGAGGGTAAGTGATGGGAGGGGAGGGTAGTGATGGGGAGGAGGGTAGTGATGGGGAGGGGAGGTGTGATGGGGAGGGGAGGGTAAGTGATGGGGAGGGGATGGTAGTGATGGGGAGGGGATGGTAAGTGATGGGGAGGGGATGGTAAGTGATGGGGAGGATGGTAAGTGATGGGGAGGAGGGTAAGATGGGGAGGGAGGGTAGTGATGGGGAGGGGAGGGTAAGTGATGGGGAGGGGATGGTAAGTGATGGGGAGGGGATAGTAAGTGATGGGGAGGAGGGTAAGTGAGGGGGTGGGGAGGAGGGTGTGATGGGGAGGAGGGTAAGTGATGGGGAGGGTAAGTGATGGGGAGGCGAGGGTAAGTGATGGGGGAGGAGGGTAAGTGATGGGGAGGAGGGTAAGATGGGGAGGAGGGGTAAGTGATGGGGAGGGGAGGGTAAGTGATGGGGAGGAGGGTAGGATGGGGAGGGGAGGGTAAGGGTGATGGGGAGGGAAGGTAAGTGATGGGGAGGGGAGGGTAAGTGATGGGGAGGGAGGGTGTAATGTTAGGGGAGGGTAAGATGGGAGGGGAGGGTAGTGATGGGAGGAGGGTAAGTGATGGGGAGGGGATGGTAGTGATGGGGAGGAGGAAGTGATGGGGAGGGAGGGTAAGTGATGGGGAGGGGATGGTGTGATGGGGAGGGGAGGGTAAGATGGGGAGGGAGGGTAAGTGATGGGAGGGGAGGGTGGTAAGTGATGGGGAGGGGAGGGTAAGTGATGGGGAGGGGATGGTAAGGGATGGGGAGGGGATGGTAAGGGATGGGGAGGGGGAGGGTAAGTGATGGGGAGGAGGGTAAGTGATGGGAGGAGGGTAAGTGATGGGGAGGGGAGGGTAAGTGATGGGGAGGAGGGTAGTGATGAGGAGGAGGAGGGTGGGATGGGGAGGAGGGTAAGTGATGGGAGGGGAGGGTAAGTGATGGGGAGGGAGGGTGTGATGGGGAGGGATGGTAAGTGATGGGGAGGAGGGTAATGATGGGGAGGGGATGGTAAGTGATGGGGAGGGGATGGAAGTGATGGGAGGGGAGGGTGGGGATGGGGAGGAGGGTGCGATGGGGAGGGATGGTAAGTGATGGGAGGGGATGGTAAGTGATGGGGAGGAGGGAAGTGATGGGGAGGAGGGCAAGGGTGATGGGAGGAGGGTATGTGATGGGGAGGAGGGTAAGGGTGATGGGGAGGAGGGTAAGTGATGGGGAGGGGATGGTAAGGGGATGGGGAGGAGGGTAAGTGATGGGGAGGGGAGGGTAAGTGATGGGGAGGGGATGGTAAGTGATGGGGAGGGGATGGTAAGTGATGGGGAGGGGAGGGTAAGTGATGGGGAGGGGAGGGTAAGTGATGGGGAGGGGAGGGTAAGTGATGGGGAGGGGAGGGTAAGTGATGGGGAGGGGATGGTAAGTGATGGGGAGGGGATGGTAAGTGATGGGGAGGGGAGGGTAAGTGATGGTAAGGGATGGGGACGATAGGGTAGGGATGGTACAAAATTTGTTTTACGTGTGTGTGGGGGGGGGGTGGGGTGGGTGGGGGTGGGTGGGGGAGGAGAGGAGGCGACAAATACAGGTGTGCATCGTGTATAAATATAATCTGAAAATAAAACATACACACAACTACAAATATTCCGTATCAAATGGGATTATCTGCACGTGTCAAATGTTTTATTAAACACCAATCTACATTTTTCAATCAAACATTGTCTGATTGCCGGCCTCTGTGTTCAAAATGGCGTCCCGCTACGAATTCAACACCGCGTATTATATTAGTTTTCTATTATTTCTTTATGCATTTTTTCCTCCTTTTTTTTTAAAGGGGGCGGGATGAAATTTCGTTTTAGAATAAATTCGCCAATGTTTTAAACGTTAATGAATATTTTATTTATATTTTTGCCCCGAACATAGTATTAATTTATCCCTTTGTCGCCGATGCTCTTTTGTTTGGTCCAAATGTGTGTTTGTTAGTGTCTCTCTCTCTGTTTGTTTGCTGATACGGGGTCGTTTTTGCAGGAGTCTGCGTTTATTTGTTCTTGAATTGTATTTATCTGTCATTTGTAATATTTTGTCTTCCCTTGAATTGTTTTGTATTAGTCAGGTGGTGATGGGCGGGCCTGCAGGCCGCTAGCACAAACAGTCTGGTTGACCTGGCGCTCAACAGGAAAGCCTGGTCGGGGCCTCGCTTCGAGGTGGGAGGGGAGGGGGGAAGAGGTAGAGAACCCTTGAAACCGGTCAGAGGTAAAGCCTATCCTGAGTTGTTTATCTATGCATGAGTGTGTCTGCATGTCATGCCGAGCTTGTTTGATTGTTCTTGAGCGTTGTTGACCTGTTTGGCAAGTTGTTTACATGACTGAAGGACAACCTGTTGACCGTGCAAGTGTCTGTCTACTCATGTGTTCTGTATTGTTGACTGTGAGAGTGTCTGCTCACTCATGTGTTCTGTATTGTTGACTGTGAGAGTGTCTGCTCACTCATGTGTTCTGTATTGTTGACTGTGGGGGTGTCTGCTCACTCATGTGTTCTGTATTGTTGACTGTCTGCTCACTCATGTGTTCTGTATTGTTTCTGTACTGTGGGGGTGTCTGCTCAGTGTTCTGCTCACTCATGTGTTCTGTATTGTTGACTGTGGGAGTGTCTGCTCACTCATGTGTTCTGTATTGTTGACTGTGGGAGTGTCTGCTCACTCATGTGTTCTGTATTGTTGACTGTGGGTGTTCTGTATTGTGACTCTGCTCACTCATGTGTTCTGTATTGTTGACTGTGAGAGTGTCTGCTCACTCATGTGTTCTGTATTGTTGACTGTGAGAGTGTCTGCTCACTCATGTGTTCTGTATTGTTGACTGTGGGGGTGTCTGCTCAGTGTCTGCTCACTCATGTGTTCTGTATTGTTGACTGTGAGAGTGTCTGCTCACTCATGTGTTCTGGATTGTTGACTGTGGGAGTCACTCATGTCTGCTCACTCATGTGTTCTGTATTGTTGACTGTGGGAGTGTCTGCTCACTCATGTGTTCTGTATTGTTGACTGTGGGAGTGTCTGCTCACTCATGTGTTCTGTATTGTTGACTGTGGGAGTGTCTGCTCACTCATGTGTTCTGTATTGTTGACTGTGGGAGTGTCTGCTCACTCATGTGTTCTGTATTGTTGACTGTGGGGGTGTCTGCTCACTCATGTGTTCTGTATTGTTGACTGTGGGGGTGTCTGCTCACTCATGTGTTCTGTATTGTTGACTGTGGGGGTGTCTGCTCACTCATGTGTTCTGTATTGTTGACTGTGGGGGTGTCTGCTCACTCATGTGTTCTGTATTGACTGTGGGGGTGTCTGCTCACTCATGTGTTCTGTATTGTTGACTGTGAGAGTGTCTGCTCACTCATGTGTTCTGTATTGTTGACTGTGGGAGTGTCTGCTCACTCATGTGTTCTGTATTGTTGACTGTGGGGGTGTCTGCTCACTCATGTGTTCTGTATTGTTGACTGTGAGAGTGTCTTCTCACTCATGTTTTCTGTATTATTGACTGTGGGAGTGTCTGCTCACTCGTGTGTTCCGCATTGTTGACTGTGGGAGTGTCTTCTCACTTATGTGTTCTGTATTGTTGACTGTGGGAGTTTCTGCTCACTCATGTGTTCTGTATTGTTGACTGTAGGAGTGTCTGCTCACTTATGTGTTCTGTATTGTTGACTGTGGGAGTTTCTGCTCACTCATGTGTTTTGTATTGTTGACCGTGGGAGTGCTCACACACGTGTTCTGTATTATTGACTGTGGGAGCGTCTGCTCACTCATGTGTTCTGTATTGTTGACTGTGGGAGTTTGACCTCTGAAAATCTGGATTCTGTGTGTGTTACGTACACAGGTATCAAACAGGGCTTATAGCACCTGGCCGTAAACTAAGTCAGTAATATAGCGAGCAACAGGGCAAGACAAGGGCAGAGCAAACATATAAGGGGTAGTTTTCTTTGCCCGTATATTCCTTCACCAGTATGTACAATATTTACAAGGTAAAGATATTGAGTTAGCAGTATAATGATGTGATACAACCAAGAGCCAGTCAGAGCAAAGAGTGGTTTCGACCAGAGTAAGCGAGTGTCTGCATCCCAGCCAGGCAGGCAGGTGTGACGTCACCTTGGCTGGGGAAACTGGCTCTCACCTGATTGGTGGGTTGAAATGGACAATTTATACAGCAGTGGGGTCCCAGAACTGCTGTACTCTGAATTGCCAGTTTGCTGTCGAGAGGGCGTGCCAGTGGTTGTGTGACGAACGTGGGATAAATTGTAACATACTCGAGACACGCAACAGTGTGTGTGTGTGTGTGTGTGTGTGTGTGTGTGTGCATATTCAGAAAAAAGGAGCTTAACCGGTTGGGGTTAAACAGTACTGACGTACTGAAGAATAAGGAAATACTCTCATTTAAATCAGATATCAATATATAAAACCTAAACCCGTGTGATTCTTATACCACAACATTGAAACCACAGAAAATGAAGTGTATAGTAGACCCAGGCAGTTGTATAATAAATCGAGACAGCTGCAGATCCAGGCAGGTGTGTAGTCGTTCCAGGCAGTTGTATGGTAGATCCAGGAAGGTGTATAGAGGATGCAGTCAGGTGTTTAGAGGATCAAGGCAAGTGTATAGTAGAGCCAGGCAGGTGTATAGAGGATCAACGTAGGTGTATACTACATCCAAGCAGATGTATAGAGGATCCAAACAGCTGTATATTAGATCGAGGCATTACATAGTAGATCCAGGCAGGTGTATAGTAGATCCAGGCAGGTATATAGAGGATCTAGGCAGGTATGTGTAGAACTCGGCTCTGTGTACAAGAGTAACAACACCTGCATGGCACTACAAAGTCAGATATACAACACACTGCGCATCAGACATCATGGCACTACAGTCAGGTATACAACACACTGCTCATCAGATATCATGGCACTACAGTCAGGTATACAGTACACTGCGCATCAGATATCATGGCACTACAGTCAGGTATACAGTACACTGCGCATCAGATATCATGGCACTACAGTCAGGTATACAGTACACTGCGCATCAGATATCATGGCACTACAGTCAGGTATACAACACACTGCGCATCAGACATCATGGCACTACAGTCAGATATACAACACACTGCGCATCAGATATCATGGCACTACAGTCAGATATACAACACACTGCGCATCAGACATCATGGCACTACAGTCAGATATACAACACACTGCGAGGACATACAGACATGCGCATCCGGATATCATGGCACTACAGTCAGTTATACAACACACTGCGCATCAGATATCGTGGCACTACAGTCAGATATACAACACACTGTGTCATCAGATATCATGGCAACTACAGTCAGGATATACAACACACTGCGCATCAGATATCACTCATCAGATATACACTGCACAGATATCATGGCAGTCGACATACAAACACTGTGCATCAGATATCATCAACTGTCAGATACACAACACTGGCATCGATATCATGGCACTCAGTCAGTATACAATCATCAGACATCTGGCTCAGTCAGATATACAACACACTGCACATCAGATATCATGGCACTACAGTCAGATATACAACACACTGCGCATCAGATATCATGGCACTACAGTCAGATATACAACACACTGCGCATCAGATATCATGGCACTACAGTCAGATATACAACACACTGCGCATCAGATATCATGGCACTACAGTCAGATATACAACACACTGCGCATCAGACATCATGGCACTACAGTCAGATATACAATACACTGCGCATCAGACATCAATACACAAATCACACACAATAATATCAGGTATAAAATTAGACATAACATGATTTAAACTTCTCACTGCAAGGATTTGTAGATTTGTAATATATAGTTTATTAAAGATTAATTGGGATTAACACAGCGAGAGTTTGTTAACATTGATATAACTAATCAGCGTCCTGGCTACACGTCATGCTGTGTAGTCAAGCCAATTAGTAATTTATTCCGACATAAAACAAATGAATACATTGATGGGTACATAAAATTCTTTAACAAATTGATTTACATTGTATCTGTCTCTGTCTCTCTCTCTCTCTCTCTCTCTCTCTCTCTCTCTCTCTCTCTCTCTCTTTCTCTCTCTCTTTCTCTCTCTCTCTCACTCTCTCTCTCTCTCTCTCTCTCTCTCTCTCTCTCTCTCTCTCTCTCTCTCTCTCTCTCTATATATATATATATATATATATATATATATATATATATATATATATATATATATATATATCTACATATATATACACACACGTGTGTGCATGTGTGTCGTGCCGAATATGTGCAACTTGCGATTTTGGCTTAAATAGCAACGCTCTTCTTCGCAAAAATCGTTCCGAACCTAAGGAAAAAAAAACATATTTCATTGTCTTTGTTTATTATTAAATTATTGTAAACCTATATAAAATATATTTCGTTGGATTAGGCTAAATTAAATCTCGCTTGTTGTAATAAAGTAAGGTAAATTTCTTAAAGTTTTTTTTGTACAAAGTCGTTAATTTTTATGTTAACATAAATGAAAAAATATATCTTTAAATGTATAAGAGAAAATTTTAGAAGTGACTTAATTTTCAATGAGTTCTTGCTAATTGACCAGTTTTACTTATTCGGCACGACATGTACACACACACACACAAAAATGGTGGGGACTCACAGGAATCAGAGATCAGATGAGAATGGTTCTGGTAGGGAGGAGTGGATGGAGGAGCAGTGGAAAAGGATGGAACAAGAGTGGGAGAGAAAATTATGAGAGCGTTCTGAAAAAATGGAGAAAGAGCCCTTTGTAAAATTGGAGAAGAGGTTGGAGAAGGAGACGAAGAATTGGGAGGCACAAGTCGAAACTAGAGTAGCCAGGATAAGGGTCCTAGAAGTTGAGGTAAACAGGCTGAAGCAAGTTACAGGGGCAGTGACCAGAGAAGACAGCATATGAAGCTGAGAGGCCATACAGGAAGGAAGGAGATATAAATTATGCTAAGGTCATATCAGCCTGGCAAGAAGGGCCAAGGAGGGAAAGGGAAGAGCAGCTGGGTGCAGATGGAGAGGGAGATAGGTCGAATGCAGAGGCACAACCATGCTACCAAGAGTCACTGGAAAAATCAAGGGAGAAAATGACCACATACAGACAGGATCCAGAGTCAAAGAGGGAGAGGCAATGGGAGGAGGAAAGGGCAAAATCAGTGTTCATCCATGGGCTTCAGGAGAGAGAGGAAAGGACGCACACTGAAAGATGGCAGGAAGAAAGGAAATTGAGAAAATCATCACGGAAATAGGTGAAGAAGACATGGACGAGATTGTAAATTTTCAGAGAATAGTGGGGTACTTGAAGGGGAGAAACCGACCAATCAAGCTGATTCTCAGGACAGAAACAGTGCGGAACAGGATCCTCCAAGAGAAACCACGGTTGAAATACTCGGAAGAGTACAAGAGGGTGTTCCTAGACAGAGACAGAACACAAACAGAACGACAGCAGCTGAGGGAGAGGACAAAAAAGCGAAAGGAGCTAGGAAAGGAAACAAGGATGGAACCAGCAGAGGTCAGTCAGAGCAGAACAGAGCAGCAAGGGCAAGCACACACACAACTATCCTCAGAACCCCACAACCTATCACACCATCCCAACACAAACTACAACCCATACCCACAGCTTCCACCCAACACCCAGCTATAGAATTCCACAGCATGCTACCAGGTCTCCCACCCTCACAAGCCCCCCAAACCAGTGTTGGAAAGGAAACTGAAGGTATGATACACAAACGCTGATGGAATAACAAATAAGTGGGAGGAGTGGCACGAAAGAGTCAAAGAGGCGTCACCGGACATCATAGCTCTCACGGAAACCAAGCTAACAGGTATGATAACAGATGCCATCTTTCCAACGGGATACCAGATCCTGAGGAAAGACAGAGGGAACAGGGGGGGTGGAGGAGTGAAACTGCTGATCAAAAACCAATGGAATTTTGATGAGCTGGAGAGAGGAGACTGCAGAGAAGAAAGTGATTATATAGTGGGAACGCTTCACTCTGGAGGTCCCAAGGTGGTAATTGCAGTGATGTATAACCCACCACAGAACAGCAGGAGGCCAAGGCAAGAGTATGACGAGAGCAATAGAGCAATGGTTGATATACTGGCTGCAGTGGCCAGAAGAGCTCATGCATGCAGGGCAAAGCTCCTGATCATGGGTGACTTTAACCACAAGGAGATCGATTGGGAGAACTTGGAGCCACATGGGGGCCAAGATACATGGAGGGCTAAGATGATGGAGGTGGTACTGGAAAACTTCATGTACCAACACGTAAGGGACACTACAAGAGAGAGAGGAGATGATGAACCAGCAAGACTGGACTTAGCATTCACCTTGAGTAGTGCAGATATTGAGGACATCACATATGAAAGACTCCTTGGGGACAGCGATCATGTGGTTTTAAGCTTCGAATACACAGAGCTACAAGTGGAGGGGGAAGCAGGAAGGCCAGGACGAATGAAGCCAAACTACAAGAAAGGGGATTACACGGGAATGAGAAACTTCCTGAATGGGGCTCAGTGGGACAGAGAACTGGCAGGGAAGCCAGTTAATGAGATGATGGAATACGTAGCAACAATGTGCAAGGAGGCTGAGGAGAGGTTTGTACCCAAGGGTAACAGGAATAATGAAAAAGTCAGGATGAGCCCATGGTTCACCACAGGTGCAGGGAGGCAAAAACCAAGTGTGCTAGGGAATGGAAGAAATATAGAAGGCAAAGAACCCAGGAGAATAAGGAGAGCAGTCGTAGAGCCAGAAACGAATATGCACAGACAAGAAGGGAGGCCCAACGACAATACGAAAACGACATAGCAGCGAAAGCCAAATCTGACCCGAAACTGTTATACAGCCACATCAGGAGGAAAACAACAGTCAAGGACCAGGTAATCAGGCTAAGGAAGGAAGGAGGAGAGACAACAAGAAATGACCATGAAATATGTGAGGAACTCAACAAGAGATTCAAAGAAGTGTTCACAGAGGAGACAGAAGGGGCTCCAGAAAGACGGAGAGGTGGGGCACGCCACCAAGTGCTGGACACAGTACACACAACCGAGGAAGAAGTGAAGAGGCTTCTGAGCGAGCTAGATACCTCAAAGGCAATGGGGCCGGATAACATCTCCCCATGGGTCCTGAGAGAGGGAGCAGAGGCGCTATGTGTACCCCTAACAACAATATTCAATACATCTATCGAAACAGGGAGACTGCCTGAGGCATGGAAGACAGCAAATGTTGTCCCAATCTTTAAACAAGGAGACAGACATGAAGCACTAAACTACAGACCAGTGTCACTGACGTGTATAGTATGCAAAGTCATGGAGAAGATTATCAGGAGAAGAGTGGTGGAACACCTAGAAAGGAATGATCTCATCAACAGCAGCCAACATGGTTTCAGGGACGGGAAATCCTGTGTCACAAACCTACTGGAGTTCTATGACATGGTGACAGCAGTAAGACAAGAGAGAGAGGGGTGGGTGGATTGCATTTTCTTGGACTGCAAGAAGGCGTTTGACACAGTTCCACACAAGAGATTAGTGCAAAAACTGGAGGACCAAGCAGGGATAACAGGGAAGGCACTGCAATGGATCAGGGAATACTTGTCAGGAAGACAGCAGCGAGTCATGGTACGTGGCGAGGTGTCAGAGTGGGCACCTGTGACCAGCGGGGTCCCACAGGGGTCAGTCCTAGGACCAGTGCTGTTTCTGGTATTTGTGAACGACATGACGGAAGGAATAGACTCCGAGGTGTCCCTGTTTGCAGATGACGTGAAGTTGATGAGAAGAATTCATTCGATCGAAGACCAGGCAGAACTACAAAGGGATCTGGACAGGCTGCAGACCTGGTCCAGCAATTGGCTCTTGGAGTTCAGTCCCAACAAGTGCAAAGTCATGAAGATTGGGGAAGGGCAAAGAAGACCGCAGACAGAGTACAGTCTAGGGGGCCAGAGACTATAAACCTCACTCAAGGAAAAGGATCTTGGGGTGAGTATAACACCAGGCACATCTCCTGAAGCGCACATCAACCAAATAACTGCTGCAGCATATGGGCGCCTAGCAAACCTCAGAACAGCATTCCGACATCTTAATAAGGAATCGTTCAGGACCCTGTACACCGTGTACGTTAGGCCCATATTGGAGTATGCGGCACCAGTTTGGAACCCACACCTAGCCAAGCACGTAAAGAAACTAGAGAAAATGCAAAGGTTTGCAACAAGACTGGTCCCAGAGATAAGAGGTATGTCCTACGAGGAGAGGTTAAGGGAAATCAACCTGACGAAACTGGAGGACAGGAGAGATAGGGAGACATGATAACGACATACAAAATACTGAGAGGAATTGACAAGGTGGACAAAGACAGGATGTTCCAGAGATTAGACACAGTAACAAGGGGACACAGATGGAAGTTGAAGACACAGATGAATCACAGGGATGTTAGGAAGTATTTCTTCAGCCACAGAGTAGTCAGTAAGTGGAATAGTTTAGGAAGCGATGTAGTGGAGGCAGGATCCATACATAGCTTTAAGCAGAGGTATGATAAAGCTCACGGTTCAGGGAGAGTGACCTAGTAGCGACCAGTGAAGAGGCGGGGCCAGGAGCTTGGGCTCGACCCCTGCAACCTCAACTAGGTGAGTAGGTGAGGACACACACACACACACACACACACACACACACACACACACACACACACACACACACGTCCAGTAATTCCCTTGTATCATTAGTTTTCAAATCACTAATGATCAGAATCGAAGTGGGATTGAGAGCGCGTTTTTCAGGCAGCGGTATTTTGCAGCAGCGAGATTGAAGCAGTGTCAAGTGACGCTGACCCAGCGGTGACAGGGTGCCACACGGCACTCCGTTCCCATCAAACTACTACTAGACTTGTTTTTATGGCTTGCACAGATAAAACGAACGTTTGATGGCAGTACCATGTATCCCGCGCTGCCAGACGCACGCCATTCTTTTCTATTATATTTCGTTATTGTCGGTTAGTTAAACGTAATTACGGCTTCATATACTTGGGTGCTAATTTAAAATAAGGTACACGGAATGTCTGTAGTGTTTTAGGTCGGGCAGGAATGAACGAACACTACACAGGATCCAGGAAATGCCTTCTAGAGAGCAGCTTATTATAGGCCTACTCAGCCTACTTACAATGGCTCCGAGCACTGTTTGGTGAGGACGTCATCCATGGAGGTGTAGTGAGGTGGTGATCCACGGAGGTGTAGTGAGGTGGTGATCCACGCAGGTGTAGTGAGGTGGTGATCCACGGAGGTGTAGTGAGGTGGTGATCCACGCAGGTGTAGTGAGGTGGTGATCCACGCAGGTGTAGTGAGGTGGTGATCCACGCAGGTGTAGTGAGGTGGTGATCCACGCAGGTGTAGTGAGGTGGTGATCCACGCAGGTGTAGTGAGGTAGTGATCCACGCAGGTGTAGTGAGGTGGTGATCCACGCAGGTGTAGTGAGGTGGTGATCCACGCAGGTGTAGTGAGGTGGTGATCCACGCAGGTGTAGTGAGGTGGTGATCCACGCAGGTGTTGTGAGGTGGTGATCCACGGAGGTGTAGTGAGGTGGTGATCCACGGAGGTGTAGTGAGGTGGTGATCCACGCAGGTGTAGTGAGGTGGTGATCCACGCAGGTGTAGTGAGGTGGTGATCCACGCAGGTGTAGTGAGGTGGTGATCCACGCAGGTGTAGTGAGGTGGTGATCCACGGAGGTGTAGTGAGGTGGTGATCCACGGAGGTGTAGTGAGGTGGTGATGCACGCAGGTGTAGTGAGGTGGTGATGCACGCAGGTGTAGTGAGGTGGTGATCCACGGAGGTGTAGTGAGGTGGTGATCCACGCAGGTGTAGTGAGGTGGTGATCCACGCAGGTGTAGTGAGGTGGTGATCCACGCAGGTGTAGTGAGGTGGTGTTGCACGCAGGTGTAGTGAGGTGGTGATCCACGCAGGTGTTGTGAGGTGGTGATCCACGGAGGTGTAGTGACGTGGTGATCCACGCAGGTGTAGTGAGGTTGTGATCCACGCAGGTGTAGTGAGGTGGTGATCAACGCAGGTGTTGTGAGGTGGTGATCCACGGAGGTGTAGTGAGGTGGTGATCCACGGAGGTGTAGTGAGGTGGTGATCCACGGATGTGTAGTGAGGTGGTGATCCACGCAGGTGTAGTGAGGTGGTGATCCACGCAGGTGTAGTGAGGTGGTGATCCACGCAGGTGTAGTGAGGTGGTGATCCACGCAGGTGTAGTGAGGTGGTGATCCACGCAGGTGTAGTGAGGTGGTGATCCACGCAGGTGTAGTGAGGTGGTGATCCACGCAGGTGTAGTGAGGTGGTGATCCACGCAGGTGTAGTGAGGTGGTGATCCACGGAGGTGTAGTGAGGTGGTGATCCACGCATGTGTAGTGAGGTGGTGATCCACGGAGGTGTAGTGAGGTGGTGATGCACGCAGGTGTAGTGAGGTGGTGATCCACGGAGGTGTAGTGAGGTGGTGATCCACGCAGGTGTAGTGAGGTGGTGATCCACGCAGGTGTAGTGAGGTGGTGATCCACGCCACGCAGGTGTTGTGAGGTGGTGATCCACGGAGGTGTAGTGAGGTGGTGATCCACCGAGGTGTAGTGAGGTGGTGATCCAGGTGTAGTGAGGTGGTGATCCACGCAGGTGTAGTGAGGTGGTGATCCACGCAGGTGTAGTGAGGTGGTGATCCACGCAGGTGTAGTGAGGTGGTTATCCACGCAGGTGTAGTGAGGTGGTGATCCACGCAGGTGTAGTGAGGTGGTGATCCACGCAGGTGTAGTGAGGTGGTGATCCACGCAGGTGTAGTGAGGTGGTGATCCACGCAGGTGTAGTGAGGTGGTGATCCACGCAGGTGTAGTGAGGTGGTGATCCACGCAGGTGTAGTGAGGTGGTGATCCACGCAGGTGTAGTGAGGTGGTGATCCACGCAGGTGTAGTGAGGTGGTGATCCACGCAGGTGTAGTGAGGTGGTGATCCACGCAGGTGTAGTGAGGTGGTGATCCACGCAGGTGTAGTGAGGTGGTGATCCACGCAGGTGTAGTGAGGTGGTGATCCACGCAGGTGTAGTGAGGTGGTGATCCACGCAGGTGTAGTGAGGTGGTGATCCACGGAGGTGTAGTGAGGTGGTGATCCACGCAGGTGTAGTGAGGTGGTGATCCACGCAGGTGTAGTGAGGTGGTGATCCACGCAGGTGTAGTGAGGTGGTGATCCACGCAGGTGTAGTGAGGTGGTGATCCACGCAGGTGTAGTGAGGTGGTGATCCACGCAGGTGTAGTGAGGTGGTGATCCACGCAGGTGTAGTGAGGTGGTGATCCACGGAGGTGTAGTGAGGTGGTGATCCACGCAGGTGTTGTGAGGTGGTGATCCACGCAGGTGTAGTGAGGTGGTGATCCACGCAGGTGTAGTGAGGTGGTGATCCACGCAGGTGTAGTGAAGTGGTGATCCACGCAGGTGTAGTGAGGTGGTGATCCACGCAGGTGTAGTGAGGTGGTGATCCACGCAGGTGTAGTGAGGTGGTGATCCACGAAGGTGTAGTGAGGTGGTGATCCACGCAGGTGTAGTGAGGTGGTGATCCACGCAGGTGTAGTGAGGTGGTGATCCACGGAGGTGTAGTGAGGTGGTGATCCACGCAGGTGTAGTGAGGTGGTGATCCACGCAGGTGTAGTGAGGTGGTGATCCACGTAGGTGTAGTGATGTGGTGATCCACGCAGGTGTAGTGAGGTGGTGATCCACGCAGGTGTAGTGAGGTGGTGATCCACGCAGGTGTAGTGAGGTGGTGATCCACGCAGGTGTAGTGAGGTGGTGATCCACGCAGGTGTAGTGAGGTGGTGATCCACGCAGGTGTAGTGAGGTGGTGATCCACGGAGGTGTAGTGAGGTGGTGATCCACGGAGGTGTAGTGAGGTGGTGATCCACGCAGGTGTAGTGAGGTGGTGATCCACGCAGGTGTAGTGAGGTGGTGATCCACGCAGGTGTAGTGAGGTGGTGATCCACGCAGGTGTAGTGAGGTGGTGATCCACGCAGGTGTAGTGAGGTGGTGATCCACGCAGGTGTAGTGAGGTGGTGATCCACGCAGGTGTAGTGAGGTGGTGATCCACGCAGGTGTAGTGAGGTGGTGATCCACGCAGGTGTAGTGAGGTGGTGATCCACGCAGGTGTAGTGAGGTGGTGATCCACGCAGGTGTAGTGAGGTGGTGATCCACGCAGGTGTAGTGAGGTGGTGATCCACGCAGGTGTAGTGAGGTGGTGATCCACGCAGGTGTAGTGAGGTGGTGATCCACGCAGGTGTAGTGAGGTGGTGATCCACGCAGGTGTAGTGAGGTGGTGATCCACGCAGGTGTAGTGAGGTGGTGATCCACGCAGGTGTAGTGAGGTGGTGATCCACGCGTAGTGAGGCGGTGCTCCACGCAGGTGTAGTGAGGTGGTGATCCACGCAGGTGTAGTGAGGTGGTGATCCACGCAGGTGTAGTGAGGTGGTGATCCACGCAGGTGTAGTGAGGTGGTGATCCACGCAGGTGTAGTGAGGTGGTGATCCACGCAGGTGTAGTGAGGTGGTGATCCACGCAGGTGTAGTGAGGTGGTGATCCACGCAGGTGTAGTGAGGTGGTGATCCACGCAGGTGTAGTGAGGTGGTGATCCACGCAGGTGTAGTGAGGTGGTGATCCACGCAGGTGTAGTGAGGTGGTGATCCACGCAGGTGTAGTGAGGTGGTGATCCACGCAGGTGTAGTGAGGTGGTGATCCACGCAGGTGTAGTGAGGTGGTGATCCACGCAGGTGTAGTGAGGTGGTGATCCACGCAGGTGTAGTGAGGTGGTGATCCACGCAGGTGTAGTGAGGTGGTGATCCACGCAGGTGTAGTGAGGTGGTGATCCACGCAGGTGTAGTGAGGTGGTGATCCACGGAGGTGTAGTGAGGTGGTGATCCACGCAGGTGTAGTGAGGTGGTGATCCACGCAGGTGTAGTGAGGTGGTGATCCACGGAGGTGTAGTGAGGTGGTGATCCACGCAGGTGTAGTGAGGTGGTGATCCACGCAGGTGTAGTGAGGTGGTGATCCACGCAGGTGTAGTGAGGTGGTGATCCACGCAGGTGTAGTGAGGTGGTGATCCACGCAGGTGTAGTGAGGTGGTGATCCACGCAGGTGTAGTGAGGTGGTGATCCACGCAGGTGTAGTGAGGTGGTGATCCACGCAGGTGTAGTGAGGTGGTGATCCACGCAGGTGTAGTGAGGTGGTGATCCACGCAGGTGTAGTGAGGTGGTGATCCACGCAGGTGTAGTGAGGTGGTGATCCACGCAGGTGTAGTGAGGTGGTGATCCACGCAGGTGTAGTGAGGTGGTGATCCACGCAGGTGTAGTGAGGTGGTGATCCACGCAGGTGTAGTGAGGTGGTGATCCACGCAGGTGTAGTGAGGTGGTGATCCACGCAGGTGTAGTGAGGTGGTGATCCACGCAGGTGTAGTGAGGTGGTGATCCACGCAGGTGTAGTGAGGTGGTGATCCACGCAGGTGTAGTGAGGTGGTGATCCACGCAGGTGTAGTGAGGTGGTGATCCACGCAGGTGTAGTGAGGTGGTGATCCACGCAGGTGTAGTGAGGTGGTGATCCACGCAGGTGTAGTGAGGTGGTGATCCACGCAGGTGTAGTGAGGTGGTGATCCACGCAGGTGTAGTGAGGTGGTGATCCACGCAGGTGTAGTGAGGTGGTGATCCACGCAGGTGTAGTGAGGTGGTGATCCACGCAGGTGTAGTGAGGTGGTGATCCACGCAGGTGTAGTGAGGTGGTGATCCACGCAGGTGTAGTGAGGTGGTGATCCACGCAGGTGTAGTGAGGTGGTGATCCACGCAGGTGTAGTGAGGTGGTGATCCACGCAGGTGTAGTGAGGTGGTGATCCACGCAGGTGTAGTGAGGTGGTGATCCACGCAGGTGTAGTGAGGTGGTGATCCACGCAGGTGTAGTGAGGTGGTGATCCACGCAGGTGTAGTGAGGTGGTGATCCACGCAGGTGTAGTGAGGTGGTGATCCACGCAGGTGTAGTGAGGTGGTGATCCACGCAAGTGTAGTGAGGTGGTGATCCACGCAGGTGTAGTGAGGTGGTGATCCACGCAGGTGTAGTGAGGTGGTGATCCACGCAGGTGTAGTGAGGTGGTGATCCACGCAGGTGTAGTGAGGTGGTGATCCACGCAGGTGTAGTGAGGTGGTGATCCACGCAGGTGTAGTGAGGTGGTGATCCACGCAGGTGTAGTGAGGTGGTGATCCACGCAGGTGTAGTGAGGTGGTGATCCACGCAGGTGTAGTGAGGTGGTGATCCACGCAGGTGTAGTGAGGTGGTGATCCACGCAGGTGTAGTGAGGTGGTGATCCACGCAGGTGTAGTGAGGTGGTGATCCACGGAGGTGTAGTGAGGTGGTGATCCACGCAGGTGTAGTGAGGTGGTGATCCACGCAGGTGTAGTGAGGTGGTGATCCACGCAGGTGTAGTGAGGTGGTGATCCACGCAGGTGTAGTGAGGTGGTGATCCACGCAGGTGTAGTGAGGTGGTGATCCACGCAGGTGTAGTGAGGTGGTGATCCACGCAGGTGTAGTGAGGTGGTGATCCACGGAGGTGTAGTGAGGTGGTGATCCACGCAGGTGTAGTGAGGTGGTGATCCACGCAGGTGTAGTGAGGTGGTGATCCACGGAGGTGTAGTGAGGTGGTGATCCACGCAGGTGTAGTGAGGTGGTGATCCACGGAGGTGTAGTGAGGTGGTGATGCCACGGAGGTGTAGTGAGGTGGTGATCCACGCAGTGTAGTGAGGTGGTGATCCCCGCAGGTGTAGTGAGGTGGTGATCCACGCAGGTGTAGTGAGGTGGTGATCCACGCAGGTGTAGTGAGGTGGTGATCCACGCAGGTGTAGTGAGGTGGTGATCCACGCAGGTGTAGTGAGGTGGTGATCCACGGAGGTGTAGTGAGGTGGTGATCCACGCAGGTGTAGTGAGGTGGTGATCCACGGAGGTGTAGTGAGGTGGTGATCCACGCAGGTGTAGTGAGGTGGTGATCCACGCAGGTGTAGTGAGGTGGTGATCCACGCAGGTGTAGTGAGGTGGTGATCCACGCAGGTGTAGTGAGGTGGTGATCCACGCAGGTGTAGTGAGGTGGTGATCCACGCAGGTGTAGTGAGGTGGTGATCCACGCAGGTGTAGTGAGGTGGTGATCCACGCAGGTGTAGTGAGGTGGTGATCCACGCAGGTGTCGTGAGGTGGTGATCCACGCCACGGAGGTGTAGTGAGGTGGTGATCCACGCAGGTGTAGTGAGGTGGTGATCCACGCAGGTGTAGTGAGGTGGTGATCCACGCAGGTGTAGTGAGGTGGTGATCCACGCAGGTGTAGTGAGGTGGTGATCCACGCAGGTGTAGTGAGGTGGTGATCCACGCAGGTGTAGTGAGGTGGTGATCCACGCAGGTGTAGTGAGGTGGTGATCCACGCAGGTGTAGTGAGGTGGTGATCCACGCAGGTGTAGTGAGGTGGTGATCCACGCAGGTGTAGTGAGGTGGTGATCCACGCAGGTGTAGTGAGGTGGTGATCCACGCAGGTGTAGTGAGGTGGTGATCCACGCAGGTGTAGTGAGGTGGTGCAGGTGTAGTGAGGTGGTGATCCACGCAGGTGTAGTGAGGTGGTGATCCACGCAGGTGTAGTGAGGTGGTGATCCACGCAGGTGTAGTGAGGTGGTGATCCACGCAGGTGTAGTGAGGTGGTGATCCACGGAGGTGTAGTGAGGTGGTGATCCACGCAGGTGTAGTGAGGTGGTGATCCACGCAGGTGTAGTGAGGTGGTGATCCACGCAGGTGTAGTGAGGTGGTGATCCACGCAGGTGTAGTGAGGTGGTGATCCACGCAGGTGTAGTGAGGTGGTGATCCACGCAGGTGTAGTGAGGTGGTGATCCACGCAGGTGTAGTGAGGTGGTGATCCACGCAGGTGTAGTGAGGTGGTGATCCACGCAGGTGTAGTGAGGTGGTGATCCACGCAGGTGTAGTGAGGTGGTGATCCACGCAGGTGTAGTGAGGTGGTGATCCACGCAGGTGTAGTGAGGTGGTGATCCACGCAGGTGTAGTGAGGTGGTGATCCACGCAGGTGTAGTGAGGTGGTGATCCACGCAGGTGTAGTGAGGTGGTGATCCACGCAGGTGTAGTGAGGTGGTGATCCACGCAGGTGTAGTGAGGTGTATCCACGCAGGTGAGTGAGGTGGTGATCCACGCAGGTGTAGTGAGGTGGTGATCCACGCAGGTGTAGTGAGGTGGTGATCCACGCAGGTGTAGTGAGGTGGTGATCCACGCAGGTGTAGTGAGGTGGTGATCCACGCAGGTGTAGTGAGGTGGTGATCCACGCAGGTGTAGTGAGGTGGTGATCCACGCATCCACGGGTGTAGTGAGGTGGTGATCCACGCAGGTGTAGTGAGGTGGTGATCCACGCAGGTGTAGTGAGGTGGTGATCCACGCAGGTGTAGTGAGGTGGTGATCCACGCAGGTGTAGTGAGGTGGTGATCCACGCAGGTGTAGTGAGGTGGTGATCCACGCAGGTGTAGTGAGGTGGTGATCCACGCAGGTGTAGTGAGGTGGTGATCCACGCAGGTGTAGTGAGGTGGTGATCCACGCAGGTGTAGTGAGGTGGTGATCCACGCAGGTGTAGTGAGGTGGTGATCCACGCAGGTGTAGTGAGGTGGTGATCCACGCAGGTGTAGTGAGGTGGTGATCCACGCAGGTGTAGTGAGGTGGTGATCCACGCAGGTGTAGTGAGGTGGTGATCCACGCAGGTGTAGTGAGGTGGTGATCCACGCAGGTGTAGTGAGGTGGTGATCCACGCAGGTGTAGTGAGGTGGTGATCCACGCAGGTGTAGTGAGGTGGTGATCCACGCAGGTGTAGTGAGGTGGTGATCCACGCAGGTGTAGTGAGGTGGTGATCCACGCAGGTGTAGTGAGGTGGTGATCCACGCAGGTGTAGTGAGGTGGTGATCCACGCAGGTGTAGTGAGGTGGTGATCCACGCAGGTGTAGTGAGGTGGTGATCCACGCAGGTGTAGTGAGGTGGTGATCCACGCAGGTGTAGTGAGGTGGTGATCCACGCAGGTGTAGTGAGGTGGTGATCCACGCAGGTGTAGTGAGGTGGTGATCCACGCAGGTGTAGTGAGGTGGTGATCCACGGAGGTGTAGTGAGGTGGTGATCCACGCAGGTGTAGTGAGGTGGTGATCCACGCAGGTGTAGTGAGGTGGTGATCCACGCAGGTGTAGTGAGGTGGTGATCCACGCAGGTGTAGTGAGGTGGTGATCCACGCAGGTGTAGTGAGGTGGTGATCCACGCAGGTGTAGTGAGGTGGTGATCCACGCAGGTGTAGTGAGGTGGTGATCCACGCAGGTGTAGTGAGGTGGTGATCCACGCAGGTGTAGTGAGGTGGTGATCCACGCAGGTGTAGTGAGGTGGTGATCCACGCAGGTGTAGTGAGGTGGTGATCCACGGAGGTGTAGTGAGGTGGTGCTCCACGCAGCAGGTGTAGTGAGGTGGTGATCCACGCAGGTGTAGTGAGGTGGTGATCCACGCAGGTGTAGTGAGGTGGTGATCCACGCAGGTGTAGTGAGGTGGTGATCCACGCAGGTGTAGTGAGGTGGTGATCCACGCAGGTGTAGTGAGGTGGTGATCCACGCAGGTGTAGTGAGGTGGTGATCCACGCAGGTGTAGTGAGGTGGTGATCCACGCAGGTGTAGTGAGGTGGTGATCCACGCAGGTGTAGTGAGGTGGTGATCCACGCAGGTGTAGTGAGGTGGTGAGTGGTGATCCACGCAGGTGTAGTGAGGTGGTGATCCACGCAGGTGTAGTGAGGTGGTGATCCACGCAGGTGTAGTGAGGTGGTGATCCACGCAGGTGTAGTGAGGTGGTGATCCACGCAGGTGTAGTGAGGTGGTGATCCACGCAGGTGTAGTGAGGTGGTGATCCACGCAGGTGTAGTGAGGTGGTGATCCACGGAGGTGTAGTGAGGTGGTGATCCACGCAAGTGTAGTGAGGTGGTGATCCACGGAGGTGTAGTGAGGTGGTGATCCACGGAGGTGTAGTGAGGTGGTGATCCACGCAGGTGTAGTGAGGTGGTGATCCACGCAGGTGTAGTGAGGTGGTGATCCACGCAGGTGTAGTGAGGTGGTGATCCACGCAGGTGTAGTGAGGTGGTGATCCACGCAGGTGTAGTGAGGTGGTGATCCACGGAGGTGTAGTGAGGTGGTGATCCACGCAGGTGTGAGGTGGTGATCCACGGAGGTGTAGTGAGGTGGTGATCCACGGAGGTGTAGTGAGGTGGTGATCCACGCAGGTGTAGTGAGGTGGTGATCCACGCAGGTGTAGTGAGGTGGTGATCCACGCAGGTGTAGTGAGGTGGTGATCCACGCAGGTGTAGTGAGGTGGTGATCCACGCAGGTGTAGTGAGGTGGTGATCCACTCAGGTGTAGTGAGGTGGTGATCCACGCAGGTGTAGTGAGGTGGTGATCCACGCAGGTGTAGTGAGGTGGTGATCCACGGAGGTGTAGTGAGGTGGTGATCCACGCAGGTGTAGTGAGGTGGTGATCCACGCAGGTGTAGTGAGGTGGTGATCCACGGAGGTGTAGTGAGGTGGTGATCCACGCAGGTGTAGTGAGGTGGTGATCCACGGAGGTGTAGTGAGGTGGTGATGCACGCAGGTGTAGTGAGGTGGTGATCCACGGAGGTGTAGTGAGGTGGTGATCCACGCAGTTGTAGTGAGGTGGTGATCCACGCAGGTGTAGTGAGGTGGTGTTGCACGCAGGTGTAGTGAGGTGGTGATCCACGCAGGTGTTGTGAGGTGGTGATCCACGGAGGTGTAGTGACGTGGTGATCCACGCAGGTGTAGTGAGGTGGTGATCCACGGAGGTGTAGTGAGGTGGTGATCCACGCAGGTGTTGTGAGGTGGTGATCCACGGAGGTGTAGTGAGGTGGTGATCCACCGAGGTGTAGTGAGGTGGTGATCCACTGAGGTGTAGTGAGGTGGTGATCCACGCAGGTGTAGTGAGATGGTGATCCACGCAGGTGTAGTGAGGTGGTGATCCACGCAGGTGTAGTGAGGTGGTGATCCACGCAGGTGTAGTGAGGTGGTGATCCACGCAGGTGTAGTGAGGTGGTGATCCACGCAGGTGTAGTGAGGTGGTGATCCAAGCAGGTGTAGTGAGGTGGTGATCCACGCAGGTGTAGTGAGGTGGTGATCCACGCAGGTGTAGTGAGGTGGTGATCCACGCAGGTGTAGTGAGGTGGTGATCCACGCAGGTGTAGTGAGGTGGTGAGGTCCACGCAGGTGTAGTGAGGTGGTGATTGATCCACGCAGGTGTAGTGAGGTGGTGATCCACGCAGGTGTAGTGAGGTGGTGAGGTGGTGATCCACGCAGGTGTAGTGAGGTGGTGATCCACGCAGGTGTAGTGAGGTGGTGATCCACGCAGGTGTAGTGAGGTGGTGATCCACGGAGGTGTCGTGTAGGTGGTGATCCACGCAGGTGTAGTGAGGTGGTGATCCACGCAGGTGTAGTGAGGTGGTGATCCACGCAGGTGTAGTGAGGTGGTGATCCACGCAGGTGTAGTGAGGTGGTGATCCACGCAGGTGTAGTGAGGTGTAGTGAGTGAGGTGGTGATCCACGCAGGTGTAGTGAGGTGGTGATCCACGCAGGTGTAGTGAGGTGGTGATCCACGCAGGTGTAGTGAGGTGGTGATCCACGGAGGTGTAGTGAGGTGGTGATCCACGCAGGTGTTGTGAGGTGGTGATCCACGCAGGTGTAGTGAGGTGGTGATCCACGCAGGTGTAGTGAGGTGGTGATCCACGCAGGTGTAGTGATCCACGTGGTGATCCACGCAGGTGTAGTGAGGTGGTGATCCACGCAGGTGTAGTGAGGTGGTGATCCACGCAGGTGTAGTGAGGTGGTGATCCACGCAGGTGTAGTGAGGTGGTGATCCACGCAGGTGTAGTGAGGTGGTGATCCACGCAGGTGTAGTGAGGTGGTGATCCACGGAGGTGTAGTGAGGTGGTGATCCACGGAGGTGTAGTGAGGTGGTGATCCACGCAGGTGTAGTGAGGTGGTGATCCACGCAGGTGTAGTGAGGTGGTGATCCACGCAGGTGTAGTGAGGTGGTGATCCACGCAGGTGTAGTGAGGTGGTGATCCACGCAGGTGTAGTGAGGTGGTGATCCACGCAGGTGTAGTGAGGTGGTGATCCACGCAGGTGTAGTGAGGTGGTGATCCACGCAGGTGTAGTGAGGTGGTGATCCACGCAGGTGTAGTGAGGTGGTGATCCACGGAGGTGTAGTGAGGTGGTGATCCACGCAGGTGTAGTGAGGTGGTGATCCACGCAGGGGTGTGAGGTGGTGATCCACGCAGGTGTAGTGAGGTGGTGATCCACGCAGGTGTAGTGAGGTGGTGATCCACGCAGGTGTAGTGAGGTGGTGATCCACGCAGGTGTAGTGAGGTGGTGATCTACGCAGGTGTAGTGAAGTGGTGATCCACGCAGGTGTAGTGAGGTGGTGATCCACGCAGGTGTAGTGAGGTGGTGATCCACGCAGGTGTAGTGAGGTGGTGATCCACGCAGGTGTAGTGAGGTGGTGATCCACGCAGGTGTAGTGAGGTGGTGATCCACGCAGGTGTAGTGAGGTGGTGATCCACGCAGGTGTAGTGAGGTGGTGATCCACGCAGGTGTAGTGAGGTGGTGATCCACGCAGGTGTAGTGAGGTGGTGATCCACGCAGGTGTAGTGAGGTGGTGATCCACGCAGGTGTAGTGAGGTGGTGATCCACGCAGGTGTAGTGAGGTGGTGATCCACGCAGGTGTAGTGAGGTGGTGATCCACGCAGGTGTAGTGAGGTGGTGATCCACGCAGGTGTAGTGAGGTGGTGATCCACGCAGGTGTAGTGAGGTGGTGATCCACGCAGGTGTAGTGAGGTGGTGATCCACGGAGGTGTAGTGAGGTGGTGATCCACGCAGGTGTAGTGAGGTGGTGATCCACGGAGGTGTAGTGAGGTGGTGATCCACGGAGGGAGGTGGTGATCCACGCAGGTGTAGTGAGTGGTGATCCACGCAGGTGTAGTGAGGTGGTGATCCACGCAGGTGTAGTGAGGTGGTGATCCACGCAGGTGTAGTGAGGTGGTGATCCACGCAGGTGTAGTGAGGTGGTGATCCACGGAGGTGTAGTGAGGTGGTGATCCACGCAGGTGTAGTGAGGTGGTGATCCACGGAGGTGTAGTGAGGTGGTGATCCACGGAGGTGTAGTGAGGTGGTGATCCACGCAGGTGTAGTGAGGTGGTGATCCACGGAGGTGTAGTGAGGTGGTGATCCACGCAGGTGTAGTGAGGTGGTGATCCACGCAGGTGTAGTGAGGTGGTGATCCACGCAGGTGTAGTGAGGTGGTGATCCACTCAGGTGTAGTGATGTGGTGATCCACGCAGGTGTAGTGAGGTGGTGATCCACGCAGGTGTAGTGAGGTGGTGATCCACGGAGGTGTAGTGAGGTGGTGATCCACGCAGGTGTAGTGAGGTGGTGATCCACGCAGGTGTAGTGAGGTGGTGATCCACGGAGGTGTAGTGAGGTGGTGATCCACGCAGGTGTAGTGAGGTGGTGATCCACGCAGGTGTAGTGAGGTGGTGATCCACGCAGGTGCAGTGAGGTGGTGATCCACGCAGGTGTAGTGAGGTGGTGATCCACGCAGGTGTAGTGAGGTGGTGATCCACGCAGGTGTAGTGAGGTGGTGATCCACGCAGATCTGATAAACACAGTACTCAGAGTGAGAAATAAAACAAATGTATTGAAATATTGATGTTTAGACCGGAGGAAATATATAGAAAAAATGGGCGATTAAGAAAAGAAAAGAAAAGAAAAGAATAGAGGGAGAAGCAGCAATGTAGAGAAAGCTCCTAATGCGAGAGAGAGAGAGAGAGAGAGAGAGAGAGAGAGAGAGAGAGAGAGAGAGAGAGAGAGAGAGAGAGAGAGAGAGAGACTCACACATCACCATCTAACCCTAGTCTCGACTACACCATCGAACCCCATCTGCATAACTGCTTTCCTCTCTTCCCCCTCCTCCTTCCCCATCCCCCCTCCCTTCCTTTCTCATATCCCCCCTCCCCGCACCTCCACAACCTTGTCTTGTCCCTCAAAACAATCTTCATCTTCTCCGTAAAGGAAAGACCAAAAAAAGAAAAGTAGTGAAGAAAAGGTGGAAGATGTGGGGGGGAGGGGGAGGGGGCAAGAAAATGCTGCTGCTGCTGCTGCTGCTGCTGCTGCTCGCTGCCGCCTTCCGCCTGCTGCGTGCCGCTGCCTGCCTGCCGCCTGCTGCTGCCGCTGCCTCCGCTGCTCGCTGCCGCGCCGCCGCCGCTGCCTGCTGGTGCCGCTGCTGCTGCTGCCGCTGCCGCTGCCGCTGCGCCGCGCCTGCCGCCGCCGATGCCGCTGCCGCCTCCGCTGCCGGCCGCTGCTCCGCCTGCCGTGCTGCCAGCCGCCGCCGCCAGCCTGCCGCCGCTCCCGCCTTGCCGCCGCCGCCGCTGCCGCCGCCTGCCGCTGCCGCCGCCGCCCTGCCGCCTCCGTGCCGCCTGCCGCTGCCGCCCGCCTGCCGCCTGCCGCCGCCGCCGCCGCCTGCCGCTGCCGTCCGCCGCCTGCCGCCGCTGCCGCCTGCCTGCCGCCTGCCGCCGCCGCTGCCGCGCCTGCCTGCTCCGCCGCCTGCCTGCCGCCGCCGCTCCGGCCGCCGCCTGCGCTGCCTGCCGCTGCCTGCCGCCGCCTGCCGCCGCCTGCCTGCCGCCTGCCGTCTGCTGCCGCCGCGCCGCTCCGCCGCGCTGCTGCCTGCCGCCTGTCCGCCGCCGCCGCCTGCCTGCCGCCTCCGCCGCCGCCGCCGCCGCCTCGCCTGCCTGCCGCCTGCTGCCGTGCCGCCGCCTGCCGCCGCCGCCGCTGCCGCCTGCTGCCGTCCGCCCTGCCTGCCGCCTCCGCCGTTGCCGCCGCTGCCGCCGCTGCCTGCTGCCGCTGCCGCTGCCTGCCCCGCCTGCCGCTGCCTGCCCTCCGCCGCTCCTGCCGCCTGCTGCCGCCGCCTGCCGCCGGCTGCTGCCTGCCTGCCTGCCTCCGCTGCCGCCGCCGCTGCCGCCGCCTGTTCCGCTGTGCCTGCTGCCTGCCTGCTGCCTGCTGCCGCTGCGCCTGCCGCCTGCTCCGCCTGCCGCCGCCTGCCGCCTGCCTGCCTGCCGCCGCCTGCCGCCGCCGCCTGCCGCTGCCGCCTGCCGCCGCCGCCGCCGCCTGCCTGCCGCCGCCGGCCGCCTGCTGCCTGCCTGCCTGCCGTCTCGCCGTCCCGCCTGCCGCCTGTGCCGCCGCCGCTGCCGCGTCCGCTGCCGCCTGCCCGCCGCTGCTGCCTGCCGTTGCTGCTGCTGCCGTGCCTGCTGCCTGCCTGCCGCCTGCCTGCCTGCTGCCGCCGCTGGCTGCCTGCCGCTGCCTCCCGCCTGCCGCCGCTGCTGCTGCTGCTGCTACTGCTGCTGCTGCTGCTGCTGCTGTTGCTGCTGCCGCCGCCGTCACCATGAAAAATGCTGAGGACTTGTGAAACAATGCTAAGATTTATGTGTCGTTTATTATGGCATTCTTGCCCACTCATTAGTGTATAGTGGCGCGGGTGATACAGGCGTGGGGAGGAGGGGTAGCTGGTGAGATGCTGCTCTCTCTCTCTCTCTCTCTCTCTCTCTCTACCCCCCCGCTCTCTCTCTCTGTCTCTCTCTCTCTCTCCTCTCTTTAATATATATATATATATATATATATATATATATATATATATATATATATATATATATATATATATATATATATATATGTATATATATATACATACATACATACATACATACATACATACATATTTCCTGTATTAATCTTTCTCTCTCTTTCTTTAATATTAACATTTTCCTTATATTCTCGCATCATATTCTGCGTTTTACATGTTTTTTTTTTTCAGGCGATAAACAATTCATAGCGGCAGAAAACGGAGTTTAAGCGACCAAAACAACGAAAAGAAAACGAAGAATTTGGCGGGGAAATTTTGGCGGGAATGCTCATTAGGGTTGGCGCGCCTGAGACAGGCGTCCTCCAACCCCCGCGCCTGAAAAATGGTCTCAATATTTTTTCGCTGACGTGTTATTTAACGTGATAATATGAGGAATGACTATTAATTTGACGGGGAAATGATTCTTGTGTCTATTTTCTGTCATCGAGGGAAGTTAATGTCGGGCGTCGTTAGTTATTGCTTCAGCCGGATCATTTTTCATTGTTTTTTTTTTGTCTTTAGGAACTTCTGCTGCTGCTACTGTTGTCGCTGCTGCTGCTGCTGTTGCTGCTGTTGCTGCTGCTGCTGTTGTTGCTGCCTGCCTTCCTGCCGCTTGCTGCCTGCTGCCTTGTTGCTACCTTGCCTGCCACCGCTGCCGCTTTCGCCGTTGCTTGCTGCCTGCCTGCTTGTTGCGCTGCCGTTGCCGCCGCCGTTGTTGCGCTGTTGCCTTGGCCGCTGCTGCCGTTGCCTGCCGCCGTTGCCGCTTGCCTGCCGCCGTGCCGTTGTTCAGCCGTTGCCGTTGCTGCTGCTGCTGCTTGCCTGCCGCCTTGCCTTGCTGCCGCTGCTGTTGCCTGCTGCCGCTGCTGCCTTGCTGCCGCCTTGTTGCTGCTGCCGCCTTGTTGCTGCCGCCGCCTTGCTGCCGCCGTCGCCTGCCTGCCGTTGCTTGCCTGCCTGCCTTGCTGCTGCCGCCGCTTGCCGCTGCCTGCCGCTGCCTTGTTGCCGCTGTTGCGCCGCCGCTGCTGTTGCCGCCGTTGCTGTTGCTGCCGCTTGCCTTCGCCTGCCGTTGTTTCGCGTTGTTGCTGCCGCCTTGTTGCTGCCGCCGTTGCGCTGCCGCCGTTGCCTTGCCGCCGTTGTTGCCGCGTTGCTTGCTGCCGCCGTTGTTGCGCTGCCGTTTCCGCTGCTGCCTTGCCTGCTGCTTGCCGCTGCTGTTGCCTGCCTGCTGTTGTTGCCTGCCGCCTGCTTGCTGCGTGTTGCCGCTGCTGTTGCTGCCGCCGTGTTTCGCTGTTGTTGCTGCCTGCCTTGTTGCTGCTGCTTGCTTGCTGCCGCTTGCTGCTGCCGCTTGTTGCCGCTGCTGCCGCTGCCGGTTGCGCTGTTGTTGTTGCCGCCTGCTTGCTTGCCGCTGCTGCCGCCTGTTGCTGCCTTGTTGCCACCGTTGCTGCCGCTCGCCCGTTGCTGCCGCCGTTGCTGCCGCCTGTTGCCGCCTGCCGTTGCTTGCCGCTGTTGCTTGCCGCCGCTGTTGCCGCTGCTGCCGCCGCCGCCGTTGTTGCTGCTGCTTGCTGCTGCTGCCGCTGCTTGTTGCTGCCGCTGTTTCGGCCGTTGTTGCCGCCGTTGTTGCTGCCGCGTTGTTGCTGCCTTGCCGTTTCGCTTGTTGCCGCTGCCGTGCTTGTTGCCTGCCTGCCTGTTGCTGCCGCTGCTGTTTCGTTGCCGTTGCTTGCTGTTGTTGCTTGCCGCTGTTGTTGCTGCCGCTGTTGCTGCCGCTGCCTGTTGCCGCTGCTGTTGTTGCTGCCGTTGCTTGCCGCTGCTGCTGCTGCTGCCTTGCCGCTTGCCGCTCTGCTGTTGTTTGCTGCTGCTTGCTTGCCGCCGCCGTTGCTTGCTGCTGCTGTTGCCGCTGCTGCCGTTGCTGCCGTTGTTGCCTTGCCGCTGCTGCTGCTGTTGTTGCTGCTGCTGTTGTTTCTGGTGCTGCGAGGTGCATAACGGTGAGTGCGTCACGACCTTGGTAGTGAGTGTCGCAGTGGTTAGCGTGGCTCTTTGTAAACAATGACCTGTGTATGTATATATATATAATATATATATATATATATATATATATATATTATATATATATATATATATATATATATATATATATATATATATATATATATATATTATAAACACACACAGAGTATATGAAGATTTAACTTGTAATGAAGGCAGGATCCAAGGTAAGCGAGTCCATTCGGAAAAAAGCAAACAAGATAGTGAAATGCTCGCTCATAAATCTATGGATTTATGAGCGAGAATTTCACTATCTTGGTTGAACCGCTGGTTCAGGTGTGGTGTAGGTGTTACCATGTAGTGTAGTGGTGTTACCATGTAGTGTAGTGTAGTGGTGTTACCATGTAGTGTAGTGGTGTTACCATGTAGTGTAGTGGTGTTACCATGTAGTGTAGTGGTGTTACCATGTAGTGTAGTGGTGTTACCATGTAGTGTAGTGTAGTGGTGTTACCATGTAGTGTAGTGGTGTTACCATGCATGCGTGCGGTGCCACCATGCAGCGTAGCGGTGCCACCACCACGCAGCGTAGTCAGCCACCATGCAGTGCAGTGGCGTCACCATGCAGTGCAGCGGTGTTCCACCATGCAGTGCAGCGGTGCCACCACGTATCGTAGTGGTGCCACCACCATGCATCAGCGGCGTTCCACCATGCATCAGCAGCGGCGTCACCATGCACTTGCAGTGGCGCCACCAGCATCGGTAGTGGTGTTACCACGAGCGTAGTGGCGTCCACCACGCAGCGCAGCGTAGCCGGTGCCACCACGCATCGAGTGGCGCACCACGTATCAGGTGCGGCGTGACCACGCATGCAGCGAGCGGCACCATGCAGTGCAGTGGCGTTCACCATGCAGCGTGCAGCGGTAGTGCAGCCACCCCATCAGCAGCGGTGTCACCACGCATGCAGTGGCGGCACCACGCGAGCAGCGGTGCACCACGCAGCGAGTGCAGGCCACCACGCAGTGGCAGTGTACCACCATGCAGCGTAGTGGTGCACCACAGCTGCAGTAGCCGCAGGCCACCACGCAGTCGTAGCGGCGTCACCACGTGATGCAGCAGGTGGCGCCACCATGCAGTGCAGCGGCGTCACCACTGCAGTGCAGTAGCAGGTGGCGCCACCACGTACAGGCAGCGGTGTTCACCACGTATCGAGCGGCGCCACCACGTAGTGCAGCGGCGTCACCATGCAGCGCGCGTGGCGTACCATGCAGCGAGCGCAGCGGCGGCACCACCTGCATCGCAGTGGCGTCACCATGCATGCAGTGGCGCCACCATGCAGCGCAGCGGCGCCACCACGCAGGCGTGCGGCGTCACCACGTAGCCTAGCGGCGCCACCACAGTGCAGCGGCGGATCACCACGCAGTGCAGCGGCGCCACCACGCAGCGCAGCAGTGGCGGTCACCATGCAGCGCAGCGGCGTCTACCACGTAGCCAGCGGCGCACCATGCAGCGCAGCGGCGTACCACGCAGCGCAGCGGCGCCACCACGCAGGCAGCGCGGTGGCGCCACCACACCATGTAGTGTAGTGGTGTTACCATGTAGTGTAGTGGTGTTACCATGTAGTGTAGTGGTGTTACCATGTAGTGTAGTGGTGTTACCATGTATTATATTGGTGTAAATTTAAGATTTTATGCGTTGTACATGTACTTGTTGAGATAGAGATTATTATTATTATTATTATTATTATTATTATTATTATTATTATTATTATTATTATTATTATTATTATTATTATTATTATTATTACGTTGAATTGTTGGGTTATGATTATTTATGTTTGTGAAGTGATTGTCCTGACTGTGTTTGACAGTTAATAGTGACTTTGTGATTAATGTTTCGTTGTTTGCATTTGTTGCTTGTTTATCTTATTTATTCTTCCACCGGAAGTTCCATAAGTGTTTGTTAGGCTGTATTTGTTTAGCACCATGCAACACTCACTGAGTGTATCTGCAACACTCACTGAGTGTATCTGCAACACTCACTGAGTGTATCTGCAACACTCACTGAGTGTATCTGCAACACTCATTGAGTGTATCTGTAACACTCACCGAGTGTAGCAGCAACACTCACTGAGTGTATCTGCAACACTCACCGAGTGTATCTGCAACACTCACCGAGTGTAGCAGCAACACTGTAGCAGCAACACTCACCGAGTGTAGCAGCAACACTCACCGAGTGTAGAAGCAACACTCACCGAGTGTAGAAGCAACACTCACCGAGTGTAGAAGCAACACTCACCGAGTGTAGAAGCAACACTGTAGCAGCAACACTCACCGAGTGTAGCAGCAACACTTACCGAGTGTAGCAGCAACACTGTAGCAGCAACACTCACCGAGTGTAGCAGCAACACTTACCGAGTGTAGCAGCAACACTCACCGAGTGTAGCAGCAACACTGTAGCAGCAACACTCACCGAGTGTAGCAGCAACACTTACCGAGTGTAGCAGCAACACTCACCGAGTGTAGCAGCAACACTCACCGAGTGTAGAAGCAACACTCACCGAGTGTAGAAGCAACACTCACCGAGTGTAGAAGCAACACTCACCGAGTGTAGCAGCAACACTCACCGAGTGTAGCAGCAACACTCACCGAGTGTAGCAGCAACACTCACCGAGTGTAGCAGCAACACTCACCGAGTGTAGCAGCAACACTCACCGAGTGTAGAAGCAACACTCACCGAGTGTAGAAGCAACACTCACCGAGTGTAGAAGCAACACTCACCGAGTGTAGCAGCAACACTCACCGAGTGTAGCAGCAACACTGTAGCAGCAACACTCACCGAGTGTAGCAGCAACACTCACCGAGTGTAGAAGCAACACTCACCGAGTGTAGCAGCAACACTCACCGAGTGTAGCAGCAACACTGTAGCAGCAACACTCACCGAGTGTAGCAGCAACACTTACCGAGTGTAGCAGCAACACTCACCGAGTGTAGCAGCAACACTCACCGAGTGTAGAAGCAACACTCACCGAGTGTAGCAGCAACACTCACCGAGTGTAGCAGCAACACTCACCGAGTGTAGCAGCAACACTTACCGAGTGTAGAAGCAACACTGTAGCAGCAACACTCACCGAGTGTAGCAGCAACACTCACCGAGTGTAGCAGCAACACTGTAGCAGCAACACTCACCGAGTGTAGCAGCAACACTCACCGAGTGTAGAAGCAACACTGTAGCAGCAACACTCACCGAGTGTAGCAGCAACACTCACCGAGTGTAGCAGCAACACTCACCGAGTGTAGCAGCAACACTTACCGAGTGTAGAAGCAACACTCACCGAGTGTAGCAGCAACACTCACCGAGTGTAGAAGCAACACTCACCGAGTGTAGCAGCAACACTGTAGCAGCAACACTCACCGAGTGTAGCAGCAACACTCACCGAGTGTAGCAGCAACACTCACCGAGTGTAGCAGCAACACTCACCGAGTGTAGCAGCAACACTCACCGAGTGTAGCAGCAACACTCACCGAGTGTAGCAGCAACACTCACCGAGTGTAGCAGCAACACTCACCGAGTGTAGCAGCAACACTGTAGCAGCAACACTCACCGAGTGTAGCAGCAACACTGTAGCAGCAACACTCACCGAGTGTAGCAGCAACACTCACCGAGTGTAGCAGCAACACTCACCGAGTGTAGCAGCAACACTCACCGAGTGTAACAGCAACACTCACCGAGTGTAGCAGCAACACTCACCGAGTGTAGAAGCAACACTCACCGAGTGTAGAAGCAACACTCACCGAGTGTAGAAGCAACACTCACCGAGTGTAGCAGCAACACTCACCGAGTGTAGAAGCAACACTCACCGAGTGTAGAAGCAACACTCACCGAGTGTAGAAGCAACACTCACCGAGTGTAGAAGCAACACTCACCGCAACACTCACCGAGTGTAGCAGCAACACTCACCGAGTGTAGCAGCAACACTCACCGAGTGTAGCAGCAACACTCACCGAGTGTAGAAGCAACACTCACCGAGTGTAGCAGCAACACTCACCGAGTGTAGCAGCAACACTCACCGAGTGTAGCAGCAACACTCACCGAGTGTAGAAGCAACACTCACCGAGTGTAGAAGCAACACTGTAGCAGCAACACTCACCGAGTGTAGAAGCAACACTGTAGCAGCAACACTCACCGAGTGTAGAAGCAACACTGTAGCAGCAACACTCACCGAGTGTAGAAGCAACACTCACCGAGTGTAGCAGCAACACTTACCGAGTGTAGAAGCAACACTCACCGAGTGTAGCAGCAACACTCACCGAGTGTAGCAGCAACACTCACCGAGTGTAGTAGCAACACTCACCGAGTGTAGCAGCAACACTCACCGAGTGTAGCAGCAACACTCACCGAGTGTAGCAGCAACACTCACCGAGTGTAGCAGCAACACTCACCGAGTGTAGCAGCAACACTCACCGAGTGTAGCAGCAACACTCACCGAGTGTAGCAGCAACACTCACCGAGTGTAGCAGCAACACTCACCGAGTGTAGCAGCAACACTCACCGAGTGTAGCAGCAACACTCACCGAGTGTAGCAGCAACACTCACCGAGTGTAGAAGCAACACTCACCGAGTGTAGAAGCAACACTCACCGAGTGTAGCAGCAACACTCACCGAGTGTAGCAGCAACACTCACCGAGTGTAGCAGCAACACTCACCGAGTGTAGAAGCAACACTCACCGAGTGTAGCACAGCAACACTCACCGAGTGTAGCAGCAACACTCACCGAGTGTAGCAGCAACACTCACCGAGTGTAGCAGCAACACTCACCGAGTGTAGCAGCAACACTCACCGAGTGTAGCAGCAACACTCACCGAGTGTAGCAGCAACACTCACCGAGTGTAGCAGCAACACTCACCGAGTGTAGAAGCAACACTCACCGAGTGTAGAAGCAACACTCACCGAGTGTAGAAGCAACACTCACCGAGTGTAGAAGCAACACTCACCGCAACACTCACCGAGTGTAGCAGCAACACTCACCGAGTGTAGCAGCAACACTCACCGAGTGTAGCAGCAACACTCACCGAGTGTAGCAGCAACACTCACCGAGTGTAGCAGCAACACTCACCGAGTGTAGCAGCAACACTCACCGAGTGTAGCAGCAACACTCACCGAGTGTAGCAGCAACACTCACCGAGTGTAGCAGCAACACTCACCGAGTGTAGCAGCAACACTCACCGAGTGTAGCAGCAACACTCACCGAGTGTAGCAGCAACACTCACCGAGTGTAGCAGCAACACTCACCGAGTGTAGCAGCAACACTCACCGAGTGTAGCAGCAACACTCACCGAGTGTAGCAGCAACACTCACCGAGTGTAGCAGCAACACTCACCGAGTGTAGCAGCAACACTCACCGAGTGTAGCAGCAACACTCACCGAGTGTAGCAAACACTCACCGCAACACTCACCGAGTGTAGCAGCAACACTCACCGAGTGTAGCAGCAACACTCACCGAGTGTAGCAGCAACACTCACCGAGTGTAGCAGCAACACTCACCGAGTGTAGCAGCAACACTCACCGAGTGTAGCAGCAACACTCACCGAGTGTAGAAGCAACACTCACCGAGTGTAGCAGCAACACTCACCGAGTGTAGCAGCAACACTCACCGAGTGTAGCAGCAACACTCACCGAGTGTAGCAGCAACACTCACCGAGTGTAGCAGCAACACTCACCGAGTGTAGAAGCAACACTCACCGAGTGTAGCAGCAACACTCACCGAGTGTAGCAGCAACACTCACCGAGTGTAGCAGCAACACTCACCGAGTGTAGCAGCAACACTCACCGAGTGTAGCAGCAACACTCACCGAGTGTAGCAGCAACACTCACCGAGTGTAGCAGCAACACTCACCGAGTGTAGCAGCAACACTCACCGAGTGTAGAAGCAACACTCACCGAGTGTAGCAGCAACACTGTAGCAGCAACACTCACCGAGTGTAGCAGCAACACTCACCGAGTGTAGAAGCAACACTCACCGAGTGTAGCAGCAACACTCACCGAGTGTAGCAGCAACACTCACCGAGTGTAGCAGCAACTCACCGAGTGTAGCAGCAACACTCACCGAGTGTAGCAGCAACACTCACCGAGTGTAGAAGCAACACTCACCGAGTGTAGCAGCAACACTGTAGCTCACCGAGTGTAGCAGCAATACTCACCGAGTGTAGCAGCAACACTCACCGAGTGTAGCAGCAACACTCACCGAGTGTAGCAGCAACACTCACCGAGTGTAGAAGCAACACTCACCGAGTGTAGCAGCAACACTCACCGAGTGTAGCAGCAACACTCACCGAGTGTAGCAGCAACACTCACCGAGTGTAGAAGCAACACTCACCGAGTGTAGCAGCAACACTGCAACACTCACCGAGTGTAGCAGCAACACTCACCGAGTGTAGCAGCAACCGAGTGTAGCAGCAACACTCACCATCAACACTCACCGAGTGTAGCAGCAACACTCACCGAGTGTAGCAGCAACACTCACCGAGTGTAGCAGCAACACTCACCGAGTGTAGCAGCAACACTCACCGAGTGTAGCAGCAACACTCACCGAGTGTAGAAGTAACACTCACCGAGTGTAGAAGCAACACTCACCGAGTGTAGAAGCAACACTCACCGAGTGTAGAAGCAACACTCACCGAGTGTAGAAGCAACACTCTCTACACCATAAATCATGTACAAGGATAATGTTATAAATGAAATGGAATAATCCTTCACTCTCGCCAGCTCAAATCCATAGGTGTAAAAATGAGTGTATTCTCTTCCCATGAATATAGAGATACCACTGTGTGTGTGTGTGTGTGTGTGTGTGTGTGTGTGTGTGTGTGTGCATCAGTAACCCGTAAATAGGAGAATTAAACTTATGACGACGTTTCGGTCCAATTTGAAGCATTAACTAGTTAGACACAAGCGCGACGGGAAGGGAACTAGTACATATACGAGAGGGGGCGAGGCCGTAATTTCTCACATTGTCAAGGAATAGTAAAAATGACAAGACAGGAGAAGACAAAAATGCTGAAATATTACCTTACACAGGACCCCTGGCTAATTCTTAATCAAATTTTATTTTAATGCATCAAGATTTTTAAGGACAACTTTGAATTTGAAATTCTTAAGAAGAGAAGGTATGTCATATTCTTGGTTGGATATGTTTCGTTGTCCTTTTTTGTAATTGTAAAATGTAAATTCAAAATATACATAAAACCACCAAATAATTGTTCTTATATACTCTGTTATTCTTCAGGTCATGACATAGTTGAATATTCTGTATTCTCCTCCTTGTTTTTGAGAACTCTGCGTATGTGCAGCCAAGAGTTCATATATGAGGAGATATTTAAGATATAAAATATCCCCAAAAATTAATTGAGATTTTTTTTTAAATTACCAGAAGTACATTTTACAATTAAAAAATGGACAAAGAAACACATTGAAGCAGTAATATGTTGGTTCTACGTTTCCATGAAAACTTTCTTGCTGTATCTTCCCTAATTTAGAATTTCAAAAACGAAGTTGTATTTAAGAATCTTGATACAGTTAAAATAAAATATGATTAAGAAGTCGCCCCAAAATGCTGATGGTTGTGTCTGAAAGATTCCCTGTAAGACATGTAATTAAGTTTATTGTGGTGAAACTGGAAAAAGTCTTGAACTAAGATTACAACATAAATTCATTACTCCTTGATAATATGAGAGATCACGAAAATGCTTGGAATTTCACTATTTATTCACTGGTTATTTTGCATATTGTGATATCACCTGTATACTGTGATCCTATTATATATATATATATATATATATATATATATATATATATATATATATATATATATATATATATATATATATATATATATATATATATATATTCTATATATATATATATATATTCTATATATAGAGTGATGGGTGTTATGAGGTCAGGTAGCCGAGTCATGACCTGTGGCAGGGTATTAGGCAGCGAGCTGACCAAACAACTCGCCTGACAATATGTTTAATCAACACCAACTTTTGTTGAGTGGAACTTTGTTGAATGCAATATTTGTTGATCCTGGTTACCCATACCTTTGTATTCCTGGCCTGCTGCATGGGTCTTATCACTGTGTAGGGGGGGGGGTGCTGGGGGAGGGTGGTTATGGGAGAGGAAGTGGTGGTAGGAATGAAGGTAGTGGTTATGGTGATGCAGGGTGCTGGTGGTGGTAGGTTAGAAGTTTGTTTGGGAGAGAGATGAAGAGGGAATTGTAGTGGGGAATGGTGTGGAAGGGGCGAGTGGATGATTGTGGTGGTGAAGAGGTGAGGGGACGATGGTAGTGGTGATATGGGAGTTGGCTGGTGAAGGAGGAGGTACGACCAAAGTCTGAGGAGGTGTTATATATCGATGTGCAACTAAGATCTTCTGAAGATACAAAAACGAGGAGGGGGCCTGGTGTTTATTGTGACACAGAAGTATGCTCCTGAGGTGGTCGCAGGAAAGTGTGGGAGAAAGTTTTATTTACTGACAGTAGGTAAAGTGTAGTGTGTGATTCATGGCAGTCTTGTGTTAAGGTGTGTCTCAGCAATGTAATGCCGGACAGCATATGTGGAAATTCCATCCCGTTTCCACGGACCTGGAAAAATGTTGAATTTATGGATGGAATCAGTAAGCAATGATTCCATAATCCTCCTTATGTCGCTCTTCCCAATTTTGTGCGTGATGGCTGCTCTCTCTCCCAGCTCACACAGTGATTTTTGTTTGTGTCGAAATATTGCTTTACTTTCTTGTTGGATAAATTTAACACATGTGCAATACCTGGGTATCTTTATTGTGGAAACGTTTCGCTGATCAGTGGCTTCCTCAGGCCAGTACAGTGAAGAAACGTTTCGCTGATCAGTGGCTTCCTCAGGCCAGTACAGTGAAGAAACGTTTCGCTGATCAGTGGCTTCCTCAGGCCAGTACAGTGAAGAAACGTTTCGCTGATCAGTGGCTTCCTCAGTCCAGTACAGTGAAGAAACGTTTCGCTGATCAGTGGCTTCCTCAGTCCAGTACAGTGAAGAAACGTTTCGTTGATCAGTGGCTTCCTCAGGCCAGTACAGTAAAGAAACGTTTCGCTGATCAGTGGCTTCCTCAGGCCAGTACAGTAAAGAAACGTTTCGCTGATCAGTGGCTTCCTCAGTCCAGTACAGTAAAGAAACGTTGAAGATCAGAAGGAGTTTGAGGTAATCAGTCTCTCAGCCTGGAGTTGATATCAGTCCATCAATCTTGATAGACTGATGTAATCAGTCTAGCACCATTACTACACCTTAGCACCACCACACACACTAGCACCACCACTTACTAGCATTACCACCACACTAGCACCACCACCACACACACTAGCACCACCTCAACCTGGCACCACCATATCCCTACACCTCCAGTAATTTCCCAGAAGACCTCACCAACTGTGGCCACATATCCGAGGCTTCGAATTTTGTTTATATTGTGTACCTGAGTAGCGCTTCTCTGTCTCACTGAGTGCTGGTCTGATTTGTACCTGAGTGGCTCCTTTCTTTCTTACTGAGCGCTGGTCTGATTGGTACTTGATTATTCTTGGGCGCTCTGTCTGGGTTGCTTGGGACTTGCTCTATCAGTATCTTTTTGTAATTAGCCAATCACGGGTGAGGTAGATAATTTCAAACTATCTATCAACCAATGTCAGGTGAGGTAGATGATGCCAGACTATCTGTCAACCAATCCCAGGTGAGGAGGGTGATGTCAAACTATCCATCAACCAGTCCCAGGTGAGGTAGATGATGTCAAACTATATATCAACCAATCCCAGGTGAGATAATGTCAAACCATCTATTAACCAATCCCAAGTGAGGCAAGTGATGTCAGACTATCTGTCAACCAATCCCAGGTGAGATAATGTCAAACCATCTAAACCAATCCCAGGTGAGGCAAGTGATGTCAGACTATCTGTCAACCAATCCCAGGTGAGGTAGATGGTATTTAATTAATTTCCAGTCAGTCGGGGGAATAATTTAGTACCGATTATTAAATACACATTATTATTGATACGAATTATCAAACATACTGCGTTAATTATATAAATTATCACATAAACTGCGTTAATTATATAAATTATCACATAAACACTGTGGCTGTTGCAATTCATCACTGAACACCATGACTGATGAATATTAATATATATTATGATTCTGGTTCATGTAAAGAATCTTCTCACTCTAATAATAATAATAATAATTATTATTATTATTTATTGTTATCAGTATTATTATTATTATTATTATTATTATTATTATTATTATTATTATTATTATTATTGTTATTTATTATCAGTATTATTATTATTATTATTATTATTATTATTATTATTATTATTATTATTATTATTATTGGGAATTGTGCTGAGTAGGGAGGGACTGGATGGAGAGGTGCTAAATGGGGAGGGGCTGAATAGAGAGGTGCTGGGGTGAAGATGAGCTAGGTTGAGGTGGTACTGGAGTGAGGAGGGGCTCGGTGGGAGGTCCTGGGGTGGGGAGTTGCTGGGGAAGGGAGGTGCTGGGGTGGGGAGGTGCTTGGTGGGGAGGGGCTGGGGAAGGAGAGAGAGCTCTATGATTTCCCCTTTGGTTAGTTCAATGTTTACGATTTGGCCGTCCCAAACCTCCCCTTCCTCACACACATTTTGCCCCTCTTCTTCTTCCTCCTCCTCCTCCTCTTTTTCCTTTTCTTCCTCTTCATTTTCTTCCTGCTCCTCCTCCCCCTCCTATTATTTATTAACACTCTCTCGTGATGGTTTTGTTAACCTTCTACAGTTGTGGTTCTGTTAAGGTTCAACTGTGGTGACTCAGAGTTCAAATTATTGTTAATCTGCCACAGAATCACAGATTCCCAGCTTACAAAATTGACTATGGAATGGTACTAGTGCTGCTACTAACAGTAGTAATAACGATAGTATTAGTAAAAGTAGTTGTAGCGTAACTAGTAGTAATGGTAGTGGAGTCGTAGTTGTTGTAATAGTAGTAGTAGTGGTAATATTAATTTTGGTAGTTGTAGTAGTTGCAGGAGTAGTTGTAGTGTTAATTGTAGTAGTAACGGTAGAATTATTAGTAGTAGTCTTGGCAGTTATGGTAGTAGTAGTAGTAGTAGTAATAGTACCAGTCGTGTAAATAATAATAATAATAATAAAGAATACTACTGTTACTACTATTACTAATAATAATTCTTCGTAAGCTCCCTGGGAGCACCGATGTACACCTTAATCTTGTATGATTGTATCAAGTTGCTGCCTTCATTGCTACCACCACTAGGGAGTGTATGATGTGTTACACCCGTGTGATATACTCCATCTCTCTCTCTGATACACCCTCTCATCAATATGTAACCTTCATGACACAAGCCATATGTGGCTTTAGCAAGTGTCTCCTTCAACTTGTACAGCCGTGTGGCTTTTTAGCTCCCATTGCCCCCCTTCTCTCTCTCTCTGTCTGCATAATTTTTTCCCCTCTTTGTGTAATTTCTCTTCTTGATCCCCTCACACCCTGTCATCGCCAGTTTGTTGCCTCTCTCTCTCTCTCTCTCTCTCTCTCTCTCTCTCTCTCTCTCTCTCTCTCTCTCTCTCTCTCTCTCTCTCTCTCTCTTTATCATTTCTAATCCTGCAGCATCTTTGTTATTTTGATTGTGACTTCTACACATAGCCTACCTCGGGTGGAAGAGTGTGGAGTGTAGCCTGCTAGTGCTGGAGGAGTCTGGAGTGTAGTTTGCTAGCGCTAGAGGAGTGTGGAGTGTAGTTTGCTAGTGCTGGAGGAGTGTAGTTTGCTAGTGCTAGAGGAGTGTGGAGTGTAGTTTGCTAGTGCTGGAGGAGTGTAGTTTGCTAGTGCTGGAGGAGTGTGGAGTGTAGCCTGCTAGTGCTAGAGGAGTGTGGAGTGTAGTTTGCTAGTGCTAGAGGAGTGTGGAGTGTAGTTTGCTAGTGCTGGAGGAGTGTGGAGTGTAGTTTGCTAGTGCTGGAGGAGTGTGGAGTGTAGTTTGCTAGTGCTAGAGGAGTGTGGAGTGTAGTTTGCTAGTGCTAGAGGAGTGTGGAGTGTAGTTTGCTAGCGCTGGAGGAGTGTGGAGTGTAGTTTGCTAGTGCTAGAGGAGTGTGGAGTGTAGTTTGCTAGTGCTAGAGGAGTGTGGAGTGTAGTTTGCTAGTGCTGGAGGAGTGTGGAGTGTAGTTTGCTAGTGCTAGAGGAGTGTGGAGTGTAGTTTGCTAGTGCTAGAGGAGTGTGGAGTGTAGTTTGCTAGTGCTGGAGGAGTGTAGTTTGCTAGTGCTGGAGGAGTGTGGAGTGTAGTTTGCTAGTGCTAGAGGAGTGTGTAGTGTAGTTTGCTAGTGCTAGAGGAGTGTGGAGTGCAGTTTGCTAGTGCTAGAGGAGTGTGGAGTGTAGTTTGCTAGTGCTGGAGGAGTGTAGTTTGCTAGTGCTGGAGGAGTGTAGTTTGCTAGTGCTGGAGGAGTGTAGTTTGCTAGTGCTGGAGGAGTGTGGAGTGTAACCAACTAGTGCTGGAGGAGTGTGACGTGTAGCCTCAGTGTGCTGGAGGAGTGTGACGTGTAGCCTGATTGTGCTGGAGGAGTGTGGAGTATAGCCTGCGTGCTGTTGTACCAATGTAAGGGATGTTCCTGTTGCAGCTATGTAGAGTTTTGTTGCACTCTTCTCTCCGGGGGTGTTCCGTGGCGTCTATGTTGCATGAATGTAGAGTTTGTTTTGCACCCTCCTCAGGGGATGTTGGTATCAGTGTTGGCGAGTGTTCAGTGTGGTCAGTTAGTTGGTGTTGGAGAGCCAAAGTTGTTATCAACAGGACATGTTGTCCTCGACATTACCAGGGCATAAAATAATGTATTGGTTGTTATCAGTGTTCTCCCCAGGGTTATTGACTGTCTACTGTGATTGACGTCTGTAGTTTAAGATCCAAAGAGAGAGAGGGAAGAGAGAGAAAAGCTTGTCTTCAGGAACTTCGGGCCTTTGTATTACTGGGAAAGACACCAGTGAGGATACTACGCTTAGTACTCTCATCCTATAGGATGCTAATCTTAGTAGAAGATACCCAGCTTATTACTCTCATTCTAGAGGATACCCAACTTAGTACTCTCATCCCAAAGAATCAGAATACTACATGACTGCTACGGAGTTAGCGCTTCCCCATGAATATAATAACACTAATGAGTTTACCGTGTTCACCCATGAAACAGATGAAGATGTCACAGTCACAAGGAATAATGAGGTCAGTGTTGACGTTTGTATACATATATTTTTTTTAATTGGGTTGCCTGCGATGGCCACCCTTGACTGGTTGACACCTTTTGACTAGTTGACACCTCTTGACTGGTTGACACCTCTTGATTGGTTGACAGCCCTTGACTGGTTGACATCTCTTGACTGGTTTACACCTCTTGACTGGTTGACACCTCTTGGCTGGTTGACACCTCTTGATTGGTTGACACCTCTTGACTGGTTGACACCTCTTGACTGGTTGACACCTCTTGACTGGTTGACACCTCTTGACTGGTTGACACCTCTTGATTGGTTGACAGCCCTTGACTGGTTGACACCTCTTGACTGGTTGACACCTCTTGATTGGTTGACACCTCTTGACTGGTCTGTAATTGCTGGCCATGGTTTGGCTGTTTGTGTGAATTGTATCTACACAAGCTCCTCGTTCCTCTCCATCTCCTTCTCTCTTCTTCCTTTTCCTTCTCTCTATCCTTCACCATCTTACTCTTTATTCTCCCTCTCCTTCCTCATCTTCCTCTTCCTCCTCCTTTCCCTCTTCTTCACCTATTTCTCTTCTCTTCCTCTCCTTCCACACTTCTTTCCTCCTGCTCCTCCTCCCCCCTCTCCTCCTCCTCCCACCATTTGGAAGCTGACCAACTGCCTCTGGAAAATGAATTGCAAACAATGATAATGATTCCAGCAGCCTCTGCATCACGCCACTCTACGGAGCTGCTGGAATCTGCTGGAATTCAATCAGTCTGGGGCGCGGCGGAGATCTTTCCCTGTGCTTCGTGCTGTTTTTCTTCCTCCTGGCTTTCTCTCTCTCGCTCTCCCTCTCTTGCTCTAACCTTTGTCCACTCTTCTGGTTTAACCTCAGAGGATTATTGTTTTTAGCCTCAATGGATTACCGTTTTTAACAACAGTGGATTACCGTTTTTAACAACAGTGGCTTACAATTTTTAACAATAGTGGATTATCGTTTTTAACAACAGTGGATTACTGCTTTTATCAACAGTGCATTATTGTTTTTAACAACAGTGGATTACTGTTTTTAACAACAGTGGATTATCGTTTTTAACAACAATGGATTATCGTTTTTAACAACAGTGGATTATTATTTTTAACAACAGTGGATTACTGTTTTTAACAACAGTGGATTACTGTTTTTAACAACAGCGGATTACTGTTTTTAACAGTGGATTACCGCTTTTTGCCTTCGTAGATTTATGCTTTTTACCGTTCATGGGTTTTTGCCGTTGATAGAGGCCTGTTTCTATAGTCCATGAATCCCTTTCGTGTATTCCTGTTCTTCCTGTTGATTCCACTGTTTACCGTTCATCCTCGAAACTGTTTCTCAAGATTATTCTGACTGCGTGAGGAGGAGGGTTCTAAGAAGGTTCCTCTGGATAAACAAGGCCTTAGGAAGCGCTAAACCGTCAGGGAGAGAGAGAGAGAGAGAGAGAGAGAGAGAGAGAGAGCGCAACAATGAGGAGAGGATAAAGAGGAGGAGCGACTAGGAAAGGAGAAAGAGGAGGAAAGGGAGGGAGTGATGAATAATGAGATGAGCAATAGTGAATAAAGGCGCCGTTTATGATGCTCCCCAGAACCATTAGTGCCTATAATCTCCTCCTCCCCCAAACCATCGCCCTACCCCTTCCCCTACCCTTTGGCATTTCCCTGCCCTCCCCTTCCTTCCCTCTTCCCTTCCCCTTTGCCGTCCCCTTCCACTCCTTTCCTCGCCAGATTCTTTTCCCTCATTCTCTTGTCTTCTTCCCTCCATTCTCCCTCTTCCATGGCATCCCCCCCCCTCTCTCTGGTGTCATCACTACGCATGCGTAAATGTATAACATCATGTTGCAATTTATCTATTCACTATTGCGTCATTCGAGCCATTCATGATTTGCGTTCTGCGTCATTTACGGCGTGCATCATACGTCATTCACGGTATGCGTCGTGCGTCACTCAACGTTCTTCGCCGTGCGTCACTCAACGTTCTGCGTTGTGCGTCACTCAACGTTCTGCGTTGTGCGTCACTCAACGTTCTGCGTCGTGCGTCAATCATCTCAAAACCAGCTTCTTCGACATTTCACCGACGTGATTCCCAACATCGCTTCCTCGCTGACCAACGTTCCAGCCAGCAGCAGTCGGAACACAAAGGTTGCACTCACAACGAAGTGCTCTTACTGCCCACCTTGCAGACTTAGCTCGCCAAGCAAAGAGTGTCTGTCACAACAACCCCGACGACGAAGGTAATTTACTGCTCTAATATTTTTATTTCAGTTATGTTAAATAACACTAAATTTGTATTGAGCTAAGACAACGAGATTGACCGAGAGTTGTTCTAGCCTCCGCCACTGCACTCTCACGGGTTTAGCGCTTGATGCAGATTGAAAATAATGATACTAATACTACTACTAATAAAATAATATAAATATTATTAATAATAATAACTAATAAAAATAATATAGTAACAATAATAACAGCAGTAATAATATTAGTAGAATAGTAATGATGACAGTAATAATATTAGTATAATAAAATAATATTAATGACAATAATAATTATAATAATGGCAGTAATAATAGTAATAATGACAACGATAATAATAATAATAGTAAAAATAATTATAAAAGTAGTAGTAATAATAATAATAATAATGTGAAGTAATAATGGAATTTAGATATCTTGTGTTGGGCGAATCAAGTGTGAGTGTGGCACTGTGTTAGTGTGTGTGGCACTGTGTTAGTGTGTGTGGCACTGTGTTAGTGTGTGTGGTACTGTGTTAGTGTGTGTGGCACTGTGTTAGTGTGTGTGGCACTGTGTTAGTGTGTGTGTGGCACTGTGTTAGTGTGTGTGGCACTGTGTTAGTGTGTGTGGCACTGTGTTAGTGTGGCACTGTGTCAGCGTGTGTGGCACTGTGTTAGTGTGTGTGGCACTGTGTCAGCGTGTGTGGCACTGTGTTAGTGCGTGTGGCACTGTGTTAGTGTGTGTGGCACTGTATTAGTGTGTGTGGGACTGTTAGCGTGTGTGGCACTGTTAGTGAGTGTGGCATTGTGCCAACGTGTTTGGCACTGTGTTAGCGTGTGTGGCACTGTGTTAGCGTGTGTGGCACTGTGTTAGTGTGTGTGGCACTGTGTCAGCGTGCGTGGCACTGTGTGTGGCACTGTGTTAGCGTGTGTGGCACTGTGTTAGTGTGTGTGGCACTGTCAGCGTGTGTGGCACTGTGTTAAATGTGGCACTGTGTTAGTGTGTGTGGCACTGTGTCAGCGTGTGTGGCACTGTGTTAGTGTGTGTGGCACTGTGTCAGCGTGTGTGACACTGTTTGTGTGTGTGGCACTATGTTAGCGTGTGTGGCACTGTGTTAGTGTGTGTGGCGCTGGCAGCATGTGGCACTGTGTTAGTGTGTGTGGCACTGTGTTAGCGTGTGTGGCACTCTGTTAGTGTGTGTGGCACTGTTAGTGTGTGTGGCACTGTGTCAGCGTGTGTGGCACTGTTAGTGTGCGTGGCACTGTGTTAGCGTGTGTGGCACCGTGTTAGTGTGCGTGGCACTGTGTTAGCGTGTGTGGCACTGTGTTCGTGTGTGTGGCACTGTCAGCATGTGTGACACTGTGTAAGTGTGTGGCACTGTGTCAGCGTGTGTGGCACTGTATTAGTGTGTGTGGACTGTGTTAGCGTGTGTGGCACTGTGTTAGTGTGTGTGGCACTGTGTTAGCGTGTGAGTGTGGCACTGTGTTAGCGTGTGAGTGTGGCACTGTGTTAGCGTGTGTGGCACTGTTAGCGTGTGAGTGTGGCACTGTGTTAGCGTGTGTGGCACTGTGTTGGCGTGTGAGTGTGGCACTGTTAGCGTGTGAGTGTGGCACTGTGTTAGCGTGAGTGTGGCACTGCCTTAGCGTGTTTCGCACTGTTAGCGTGTGAGGCACTATGTTAGCGTGTGAGTGTGGCATTGTGTTAGCGTGTGAGTGTGGCACTGTGTTAGCGTGTGAGTGTGGCACTGTGTTAGCGTGTGAGTGTGGCACTGTGTTAGCTTGTGAGTGTGGCACTGTGTTAGCGTGTGAGTGTGGCACTGTGTTAGCGTGTGAGTGTGGCACTTTTTAGCTTGAGTGTGGCACTGTTAGCGTGTGAGTGTGGCACTGTGTTAGCGTGTGAGTGTGGCACTGTGTTAGCTTGTGAGTGTGGCACTGTGTTAGCGTGTGAGTGTGGCACTTTTTAGCGTGAGTGTGGCACTGTGTTAGCGTGTGAGTGTGGCACTGTTAGCGTGTGTGGCACTGTGTTAGCGTGTGAGTGTGGCACCGTGTTAGCGTTTGAGTGTGGCACTGTTAGGTTGTGAGTGTGGCACTGTGTTGGCGTGTGAGTGTGGCACTTGTTAGCGTGTGAGTGTGGCACTGTGGTAGCGTGTGAGTGTGGCACTGTGTTAGCGTGTGAGTGTGGCACTGTTAGCGTGTGAGTGTGGCACTGTGTTAGCGTGTGAGTGGCACTGTGTTAGCGTGTGGGTGTGGCACTGTTACCGTGTTGGTGTGGCACTGTGTTAGCGTGTGAGTGACACTGTGTTAGCGTGTGAGTCGCACTGTGTTAGCGTGAGTGTGGCACTGTGTTAGCGTGTGAGTGTGGCACTGTTAGCGTGTGAGTGTGGCACTGTGTTAGCGTGTGAGTGTGGCACTGTTAGCGTTTGAGTGTGGCACTGTGTTAGCGTGTGGGTGTGGCACTGTGTTAGCGTGTGAGTGTGGCACTGTGTTAGCGTGTGAGTGTGGCACTGTGTTAGTGTGTGTGGCACTTTGTCAGCGTGTGTGGCACTGTGATAGTGTGCGTGGCACTGTTGGCGTGTGTGGCACTGTTAGTGTGTGTGGCACTGTGTCAGCGATTGTGGCACCGTGTTAGTGTGTGTGGCAATGTGTCAGCGTGTGTGGCACTGTGTTAGTGTGTGTGGCACTGTTAGCGTTTGTGACACTGTGTTAGTGTGTGTGGCACTGTGTTTGCGTGTGTGGCACTGTGTTAGTGTGTGTGGCACTGTGTTAGTGTGTGGCACTGCGTCAGCGTGCGTGGCACTGTGGTAGTGTGTATGGCACTGTGTTAGCGTGTGTGGCACTGTTAGTGTGTGTGGCACTGTTAGCGTGTGTGGCACTGTTAGTGTGTGTGGCACTGTGTCAGCGCGTGTGGCACTGTGTTAGTTTGTGGCACTGTGTCAGCGTGTGTGGCACTGTGTTAGTGTGTGGCACTGTGTCAGCGTGTGTGGCACTATTAGTGTGTGTGGCACTGTGTTAGCGTGTGTGGCACTGTGTTAGTGTGTCACTGTGTCAGCGTGTGTGGCACTGTGTTAGTGTGTGTGTGGCACTGTTAGCGGGTGTGGCACTGTTAGTGTGTGTGGCACTGTGTTAGCGTGTGTGGCACTGTGTTAGTGTGTGTGGCACTGTCAGCGTGTGTTGCACTGTGTTAGTGTGTGTGTGGGGCACTGTCTTAGCGTGTGTGGCACTGTGTTGGCGTGTGTGGCACTGTGTTAGCGTGTGTGGCACTGTGTTAGTGTGTGTGGCACTTTCAGCGTGTGTGGCAATGTGTTAGCATGTGTGGCACTGTGTTAGCGTGTGAGTGTGGCACTGTGTCAGCGTGTGTGGCACTGTGTTAGCGTGTGAGTGGCACTGTGTTAGCTTGTGAGTGTGGCACTGTGTTAGCGTGTGAGTGTGGCACTGTGTTAGCGTGTGAGTGTGGCACTGTGTTAGCGTGTGAGTGTGGCACTGTGTTAGTGTGTTTGGCACTGTGTTAGCGTGTGAGTTGCACTGTTAGCGTGTGAGTGTGGCACTGTGTTAGCGTGTGAGTGTGGCACTGTGTTAGCGTGTGAGTGTGGCACTGTATTAGCGTGTGAGTGTGGCACTTGTTAACGTGTGAGTGTGGCACTGTGTTAGCGTGTGAGTGTGGCACTGTGTTAGCGTGTGAGTGTGGCACTGTGTTAGCGTGTGGGTGTGGCACTGTGTTAGCGGGTGAGTGTGGCACTGTGTTAGTATGTGAGTGTGGCACTGTGTTAGCGTGAGTGTGGCACTGTGTTAGTGTGTGTGTGGCACTGTGTTAGCGTGTGAGTGTGGCACTGTGTTAGCGTGTGAGTGTGGCACTGTGTTTGCGTGTGAGTGTGGCACTGTTAGCGTGTGAGTGTGGCACTGTGTTGGCGTGTGAGTGTGGCACTTGTTAGCGTGTGAGTGTGGCACTGTCTTAGCGTGAGAGTGTGGCACTGTTAGCGTGTGTGAGTGTGGCACTGTGTTAGCGTGTGAGTGTGGTACATGTTAGCGTGTGAGTGTGGCACTGTGTTAGCGTGTGAGTGTGGCACTGTGTTAGCGTTTGAGTGTGGCACTGTGTTACCGTGTGGGTGTGGCACTGTGTTAGCGTGTGAGTGTGGCACTGTGTTAGTGTGTGTGGCACTGTGTCAGCGTGTGTGGCACTGTTAGTGTGTGTGGCACTGTGTTGGCGTGAGTGGCACTGTTAGTGGGTGTGGCACTGTGTCAGCGTTTGTGGCACTGTGTTAGTGTGTGTGGCGCTGTGTCAGCGTGTGTGGCACTGTGTTAGTGTGTGTGGCACTGTTAGCGTGTGTGGCACTGTGTTAGTGTGTGTGGCACTGTCAGCGTGTGTGACACTGTTAGTGTGTGTGGCACTGTGTTAGCGTGTGTGGCACTGTGTTAGTGTGTGGGGCACTGTGTTAGTGTGTGTAGCACTGTGTCAGCGTGCGTGGCACTGTGTTAGTGTGTGTGGCACTGTGTTAGCGTGTGTGGCACTGTGTTAGTGTGTGGCACTGTGTCAGCGTGTGTGGCACTGTGTTACTGTGTGGCACTGTGTCAGCGTGTGTGGCACTGTTAGTGTGTGTGGCACTGTCAGCGTGTGTGGCACTGTTAGTGTGTGTGGCATTGTGTTAGCGTGTGTGGCACTGTTAATGTGTGTGGCACTGTGTCAGCGTGTGTGGCACTGTGTTAGTGTGTGTGTGGCACTGTGTTAGGGTGTGTGGCACTGTTAGTGTGTGTGGCACTGTGTTAGCGTGTGTGGCACTGTGCTAGTGTGTGTGGCACTGTCAGCGTGTATGGCACTGTGTTAGTGTGTGGCACTGTGTTAGCGTGTGTGGCACTGTGTTAGTGTGTGTGGCACTGTCAGCGTGTGTGGCACTGTTAGCGTGTGTGGCACTGTGTTAGTGTGTGTGGCACTGTGTCAGCGTGTGTGGCACTGTTAGCGTGTGAGTGTAGCACTGTGTTAGCGTATGAGTGTGGCACTCTGTTAGCGTGTGAGTGTGGCACTTTTAGCGTGAGTGTGGCACCCTGTTGGCGTGTGAGTGTGGCAGTCTTAGCGTGTGAGTGTGGCACTTGTTAGCTTGTGAGTGTGGCACTGTGTTAGCGTGTGAGTGTGGCACTGTGTTAGCGTGAGTGTGGCACTGTGTTAGCGTGTGTGGCACTTGTTAGCGTGTGAGTGCGGCACTGTGTTAGCGTGTGAGTGTCTCACTGTGTTTAGCGTGTGAGTGTGGCACTGTGTTAGCGTGTGAGTGTGGCACTGTGTTAGCGTGTGAGTGTGGAACTGTGTTAGCGTGTGAGTGTGGCAGTTGTTAGCGTGTGAGTGTGGCACTTGTTAGCGTGTGAGTGTGGCACTGTGTTAGCGTGTGAGTGTGGCACTCTTAGCGTGTGAGTATGGCACTGTGTTAGCGTGTGAGTGTGGCACTGTGTTAGCGTGTGAGTGTGGCACTGTGTTAGCGCGTGAGTGTGGCACTTGTTAGCGTGTGAGCGTGGCACTGTGTTAGCGTGTGAGTGTGGCACTTGTTAGCGTGTGATTGTGGCACTGTGTTAGCGCGTGAGTGTGGCACTTGTTAGCGTGTGAGTGTGGCACTGTTAGGGTGTGAGTGTGGCACTGTGTTAGCGTGTGAGTGTGGCACTGTGTTAGCGTGTGAGTGTGGCACTGTGTTAGCGTGTGAGTGTGGCACTGTGTTAGCGTGTGGGTGTGGCACTGTGTTAGCGTTTGAGTGTGGCACTGTGTTAGCGCGTGGGTGTGGCACTGTGTTAGCGCGTGAGTGTGGCACTTGTTAGCGCGTGAGTGTGGCACTTGTTAGCGTGTGAGTGTGGCACTTGTTAGCGTGTGAGTGTGGCACTGTGTTAGCGTGTGAGTGTGGCACTGTGTTAGCGTGTGAGTGTTTCACTTGTTAGCGTGTGAGTGTGGCACTGTGTTAGCGTGAGTGTGGCACTGTGTTAGCGTGTGAGTGTTTCACTTGTTAGCGTGTGAGTGTGGCACTGTGTTAGCGTGTGAGTGGCACTGTGTTAGCGTGTGAGTGTGGCACTGTTAGCGTGTGAGTGGCACTGTGTTAGCGTGTGAGTGTGGCACTGTGTTAGCGTGTGAGTGTGGCACTGTGTTAGCGTGAGTGTGGCACTGTGTTAGCGTGTGAGTGTTTCACTTGTTAGCGTGTGAGTGTGGCACTGTGTTAGCGTGAGTGTGGCACTGTGTTAGCGTGTGAGTGTGGCACTGTGTTAGCGTGTGAGTGTTTCACTTGTTAGCGTGTGAGTGTGGCACTGTGTTAGCGTGTGAGTGGCACTGTGTTAGCGTGTGAGTGTGGCACTGTTAGCGTGTGAGTGGCACTGTGTTAGCGTGTGAGTGTGGCACTGTGTTAGCGTGTGAGTGTGGCACTGTGTTAGCGTGAGTGTGGCACTGTATTAACGTGTGAGTGTGGCACTGTGTTAGCGTGTGAGTGTGGCACTTGTTAGCGTAACCCTGGGCAAAATATGCGAGTGGTGGTCTGCCTACCTGGAGTCTACTTGGAGAGTATTCCGTGGATCAACGCCCCCCACCCCCCCGGCCCCGGTCCATGACCAGGCCTCTTGGTGAATCAGGGCCTGATCAACGAGGCTGTTACTGCTGACCGCACGTAGTCCAACGTACGAACCACATCCCGGCTGTTCCGGCACTAACTTTAGGTATCTGTCCAGCTCCCTCTTGAAGTCAACCAAAGGGTCTATTGGTAATTCCCTTTATTGCTGGTTGGAGGCTGTTGAACAGTCTTGGACCCCGGACGCTTATTGTGTTTTATTTTAGTGTACTAATGGCGCCCCTACTTTTCACTGGGGGTATGTTGCATCGCCTGCCAAGTATTTTGCTTTCACAGGGAGTGATTTCTGTGTACAGATTAGGGACCAGTCCCTCCAGGATCTTCCTGGTGTAGATTATGATGCATCTCTCTTTCCTGTGCTCCAGTGAGTACAATGTTAGACTGTTCTCTTGTAAAGTACTCTGTATCTGTTGATCTAATGTAGAGTTGTTGATGACAAGTGATGTTTTATCTTGTGGTGGTGGTGGTATTGGTGCTTCTCGTACCGGTGATGGTTGTCGTACTAGTGCTGATTATGGCTCTCGTACTGGTGGCGATGGTGGTTCTCGTACTAGTGGTGGCGATGGTGGTTCTCGTACTAGTGGTGGTGGTGGTGGTTCTCGTACTAGTGGTGGTGGTGGTGGTTCTCGTACTAGTGGTGATTATGGTTTTTGTATTAGTGGTATCGGTGGTGGTGATGTGCATGGTGGTAGAAGTGGGTAGACGGAATGAAAAAGCGAAGAAATACGAAAAGTAAGACTTGGAGGAGAAGGAAGACATGGAAGAGGCGGAGGAGGAAGATAATGAGCAGAAATACGGGAAGCAAAATGACTGAGGAGGCAGAGGAGAAGGAAGAAATCGAGGAGGAAGCGGAGGGAAAGGAAGAGACTGTGAGAGAAATGAGGGGGTGGCGGAGGCTGCTGTGGGTGCCGCTGTCTCAAAATTGGTGTTAGGTTGGCGTGGCACATTATACATCTTGAGTGTCATGAGTTATATTGGCACGCTGCACTCGTGAGTTATATCGGCACTCTGCACTCGTGAGTTATATCGGCACTCTGCACTCATAAACTGCCCACCCGGAAATTATTACTTGCTTAAGCGATATTTATAACCACAACGATCCATAAATTATCGCCAGCCTTCACACGCGGAGGAAATATGTGTATGTAACATACGGGTTTAGCGCTTACTCATGAAAGTAGCATTGGCGAGTATAATGCATGGTGTTGTACTGCTGTTGCTGGAAGAATGAGAAGAGCCATGATAACACCATGGAAAATACTAGTGATGAGTCGTTACCCACACTCGGTTTTAAGCCGATATTGTCAACATTAGCCGATACTCAACAATATTCTATCCAAGGCTTGTTATTATTATTATTATTATGATGATTGTTATTGTTTTATTATCACTATTATTATTATTATTATTATTTTATGATTATTATTGTCAATATCATGATTGTTATTATATTTTACAATTATTTTATTATTATTGTTATAAAACGCTAAATTCATAGAGGTTATGTAAGGTTAAGGTAATGAGGAAGGAGAGAGTAGCTTCAGTTCCTGGGATGGAGAGCATGAAGGTGCCTTGAAGGTAAGAGCAGCTTGGTCTGGAGGCACTAGCAAACCTTTTTTCAAGACTGGTTCTTCTGGTCCTGGACCTGTCCACGGGGGCGTTGATCCCCGGAACACCTTCTAGGGGGTCCTCCAGGGTGACTTCAAGAAGATCTCTAGGGTGACTCTAGGATGACTAGGGAGACTGCAGGGAGGTCTCCAGGGAGACTCTAGGAGACTTCAGAGTGACTCCAGGAAAATCTCCAGGGAGACTACAGGGAGGTCTCCAGGGATATCTCCAGGGAGATCTCCAGGAATACTCTAGGAAGACTCCAGGGATATCTTCAGGGAGACTCCAGGGAGACAGTGGTGTGGTCAGTGTCAGGAGTCACTTACCTGGCTCAGTCGTAAGGAGAACCAGGAGCTAGAGTTTGCCTTCGTCTAAAATATATAAAATCACACACATTCCTTTGACTCGCTACCACCACTATTACTACCATCACTACTGCTACTACTACTATAATCAACACCAATACTACTATTACTGTTGCTACCATCACTACCACCACCATAACTATTGCTATTACTACCATCACCACCACCACTACCACTACTACTGTTATTACTACCACCACGACCACCACTACGACAACTACCATTACCACTTCGAGTTACCTTCCTAGAGTAGTGTTACTCCTGTCATATTGGTTAACATGGGCCACCACTCTGAGCACATACGAAAGTGTTTACAGATGAATCTCCCGCCAGCGTGGCTGCGACGAGCTCCAGCTCCAGTCCCTCTCATATTGACCGTAATGTTTCTTAGTTTTAATAACGTTTAAAATGTAACTTCGTTATCAGGACTCACGAAATCGTAATGACACCATTGCAAACAAACCATACCCCGGCCGGGATTGAACCCGCGGTCAGAGAGTCTCAAAACTCCAGCCCGTCGCGTTAGCCACTAGACCAGCTAGCCACAATAAGATTCGTCCAACTAGGTATATTTCTACACCATAGGAAGGTTAGCACAAGCACCACTGTGACCACAAATGCAAGTTTTTACAGACGAATCTCCAGCTAGCGTGACCGTGACGAATTCTAGCTGGAGATTCGTCTGTAAAAACTTGCATTTGTGGTCACAGTGGTGCCTGTGCTAACCTTCCTATGGTGTAGAAATATACCTAGTTGGACGAATCTTAATGTGGCTAGCTGGTCTAGTGGCTAACGCGACGGTCTGGAGTTTTGAGACTCTCTGACCGCGGGTTCAATCCAGGCCGGGGTATGGTTCGTTATCAGGCCTATCAGCAGTGCCTTAACCTCTCCACACACTGCCATTACCTTCCCACACACTGCCTTAACCTCCCCACACACTGCCTTAACCTCCCCACACACTGCCATAACCTCCCCACACACTGCCATAACCTCCCCACACACTGCCTTAACCTCCCCACACACTGCCATAACCTCCCCACACACTACCTTAACCTCCCCACACACTGCCTTAACCTCCCCACACACTACCATAACCTCCCCACACACTACCATAACCTCCCCACACACTGCCTTAACCTCCCCACACACTGCCATAACCTCCCCACACACTACCTTAACCTCCCCACACACTGCCTTAACCTCCCTACACACTGCCATAACCTCCCCACACACTGCCATAACCTCCCCACACACTGCCATAACCTCCCCACACACTGCCATAACCTCCCCACACACTGCCTTAAACTCCCCACACACGTTCAAAACTAACATTAAACACCCTCATCCTCCCCCGTGCCCTAGGTAAGAGATCCCAGTATTAAATTCTGAGAATCCCAATAGTATCATAATAAATTCTTGAAGTCGTAAATTCCAAGTGTCAAATTTTATCAGCGGCAAGAAAATCCAGAGGCGGCAACCGTCGCCTTGGCAGTTTAACCCTAACCAAGATGAAGTTCACTCACTGCTTGACCTTTATGACAGGGCGCAGCAAAGTCCAGATCTTCTGAGCTAATCTCGTCCTCTTGTAGCATTTTATCGCCCCCGACGTTAATGCTGACGGAGATGATCTCTTCTCATAAAGTGACAATTGAGGGAAAGGGAGCAATGCAATTGGCTCTTGGGGCAACAATGACTGGAATATGGCAACATCAGCCAACCAATCAGGGCCTTGGTTGATATTTTAACGACCAATGAGATTGGAGGTCTGGTCCTTGGCGTGTTTTTCGACTCTAAATCAAAATTCCTACGAGGGTATGTGCAATTTGCCGTGAGGGGGATATTATCCAGTCTCCAGGCAGTCGTATTATCCAGTCTCCACCAGTCATATGGCTCACTGCTGCATATATTATCATTCCCATACTTAGACACTCTAAATTTGGGGGCAATTTAATTTTGTATGAAAAATGGCTGGGTGTAGACGATACACTGGTTGTTTTGTTTGTTTTGTTAGTTGATTGTTGTTAATGTCTGTAGGCAGTCGTAGAGGAAGTGTGGGGAAGCCGTGAATAGAGAAGCATGTGTGTGTGTGTGTGTGTGTGTGTGTGTGTGTGTGTGTGTGTGTGTGTGTGTGTGTGTGTGTGTGTGTGTGTGTGTGCGTCACCTGTGGCGTCATCAGCAGCTGGTCCGGTCACTCATTACGTTGTCACCCTAATCGCTGCGTCACTCGTCACATTGTGTCAACTGTGACGTCACGCGTCACATACAACATACTACCAGGTGCGTCAACTTTTGACTCACCAGTCACATTACTTGTGTTGCCAGTTGTTTCACGTCACATCCATCAGGCTGTGACAAACATTGCGTCACCGTCACATTTTTATACATATTTCGTGCCATTCCGTCACTTTTCTCGCAGTTTTTGCCTCATCCCTAAACATTCTTTTAATATTTTGCGTCACTCCGCTGAATTTATTTAATGTTTTGCGTCACCTCGTCGCAATATTTTATATTTTTTGCGTCATCCTGTCACTTTTTAGCTTTTACATCACCTCGTCAAAACTTTTTCGCATCATTCCCTCACCTCGCCATGTTAATGACAACCTTTGCGTCACTCACAGCCAGTCCCTCACCTCTTGCGTCAGAGCGTTCCCGCCGATCAGCGTCACATTGCGTCAACGGCGTTATCAAGGCAGATTGTGCTTGCTTGCGTAATTAAGCCTATCGGGATTTTTTTCATTTTTTCTCAAATGGAGGATTTATGTGTGAGTGAAGTTTGCTAATGATCGCCTCATTTATTAGGCAATTATGTTCAACCTGTGTGGGGATAATTGCTCTGTGGCTGGTAGTGATAGTTAAGGGCGCTGTTAGTGGGGCTTTGTGAGCGCTGTTGGTAACTGAGGGTAGATGGGTGGATAGTTTGTGGTGGTTGGTGGTAGATTGTAGGGGTTGGTGGTAGATTGTAGGGGTTGGTGGTAGATTGTAGGGGTTGGTGGTAGATTGTAGGGGTTGGTGGTAGATTGTAGGGGTTGGTGGTAGATTGTAGGGGTTGGTCGTAAATTGTGGGAGCTGGTGGTAATTTGTTGTGGTTGGTGCTAACTTGTTGGGGTGGGTGGTAGTTTGTGGTAAATTGTTGGGGTTGGTGGTAGATTGTGGGAGCTGGTGGTAGTCTGTGGTGGTTGGTGCTAACTTGTTGGGGTGGGTGGTAGTTTGTGGTAAATTTTCGAGGTTGGTGGTAGATTGTGGTAAATTGTGGGGGTTCGTGGTAGATTGTGGGAGGTGATGGTAGTTTTGTGGTAAATTGTTGGGGTTGCTGGTAGCTTGTGGTTGATTATGGGTGATGGAGGTAGTTTGTGGAGGTTGGTGGTGGGTTGCACTTGATTATAGGGTTTGTATTTGATTGTGGGGGTTGGAGTGGTTTGCAGTTGATTGTGGGGGTTGGTGGTAGATTTTGGTGGTTTGTGGTTGAAAGTAGTGATAGTTAACTTTGGTTGGTTGTAGTTTGTAGGGGTTAGGGGTACCTTATGGTGGTTGGTGGTAGTTTGTGACTATGCAGTGACTGATGGTAGTTTGGGGTGGTTCCTGATAATTTGTAGCGGGTTAGGTAGTTTGGTGGTTGGTGGTGATGGATTAAAGTTACTGTGTGATGGTGGTTATTGACTGATTTTTCAGTTTCTGTTGACTGGTATTTGTGTATTATGAGTAGTGATTGTAGTAATTGTATGAGTGGTGGTTGTAGTGAGTGTTGTAATGAGCGGTGATTGTAGGGACTGTTATTGTAATGAGTGGTTATTGTAGTGACAAAGTTTTGATGAGTGGTGATTGTAGTAATGTTAGTGTTGTAGTGATTGGTGATTATAATGAGTGTTGTGATGAGTGATTGTAGTGACTGTTATTGTTGTAATTAGTGGTGATGGTAGTGACTTGTTAGTATTGTAATGAGTAAGGATTGTATTGATTGTTAGTGTTGTAATGAGTAGTGATTGTTGTGTGTTGTACCGTGATTGTGTGTGGTGGTGGTACCGTGATTGTGTGTGGTGGTGGTACCGTGATTGTGTGCGGTGGTGGTACCGTGATTGTATGTGGTGGTGGTACCGTGATGTGTGGTGGTGGTACTGTGATGTGTGTGGTGGCACCGTGATAGTTGTGTGTGGTGGTGGTACCGTAATTGTTGTGTGGTGGTGGTACCGTAATTGTTGTGTGCTGATGGTACCGTTATTGTATGTGGTGGCACCGTGATTGTTGTGTGTGGTGGTGGTACCGTGATTGTTGTGTGGTGACACTGTGACAGTTTTGTGTGGTGGTGGTACCGTGATTGTTGTGTGGTGGTGATAGTGATTATTGTGTGGTGGTGGTACCGTGATTGTGTGTGGTGGTGGTACAGTGATTGTTGTGTGTGGTGGTGGTACCGTGATTATTGTGTGGTGGTGGTACCGTGATTGTTGTGTGGTGGTGGTGCCGTGATTGTTGTGTGGTGGTGGTACCGTGATTGTTGTGTGGTGGTGGTACCGTGATTGTTGTGTGGTGGTGGTACCGTGATTGTTGTGTGGTGGTGGTACCGTGATTGTTGTGTGGTGGTGGTACCGTGATTGTTGTGTGGTGGTGGTACCGTGATTGTTGTGTGGTGGTGGTACCGTGATTGTTGTGTGGTGGTGGTACCGTGATTGTTGTGTGGTGGTGGTACCGTGATTGTTGTGTGGTGGTGGTACCGTGATTGTTGTGTGGTGGTGGTACCGTGATTGTTGTGTGGTGGTGGTACCGTGATTGTTGTGTGGTGGTGGTGCCGTGATTGTTGTGGTGGTGGTACCGTGATTGTTGTGTGGTGGTGGTGCCGTAATTTTTGTGTGGTGGTGGTACCGTGATTGTGTGGTGGTGGTACCGTGATTGTTGTGTGGTGGTGGTACCGTGATTGTGTGGTGGTGGTACCGTGAGTGTTGTGTGGTGGTGGTACCGTGATTGTTGTGTGGTGGTACCGTGAGTGTTGTGTGGTGGTGGTACCGTGATTGTTGTGTGGTGGTGGTACCGTGATTGTGTGGTGGTGGTACCGTGATTGTTGTGTGGTGGTGGTACCGTGATTGTTGTGTGGTGGTGGTACCGTGATTGTTGTGTGGTGGTGGTGCCGTGAGTATTCAAGTGTTGTTGGTGTATGCGTGTCGCAGAGTATTTAGTGGAGAGCAGTAATGTTCCGTGGTAATCATGTTAAGTTAGTGAGCCAGGCAGGTGTGACCGCGCCCCAAGCTGCTGCCTCTAGCATTGTGGGTATAGCATGGTTGGCACCACCTCTGCCATGGTTGGCACCACCTCGACCATGGTTGGTACCACCTGTACCATCGTTGGTACCACCTCTACCATCGTTGGTACCAACTCTACCATGGTTGGTACCACCTCTACCATGGTTGGCACCACCTCTACCATGGTTGGCACCTCCTCTCTGACGTTGTTGTCAACAAGGAGAGGTCAATATTCCAGTGTTACTGGAATATTCCAAAAAGGAGAGGTCAATATTCCAGTGTTACTGGAATATTCCAATAAGGAGAGGTCAATATTCCAGTGTTACTGGAATATTCCAACAAGGAGAGGTCAATATTCCAGTGTTACTGGAATATTCCAAAAAGGAGAGGTCAATATTCCAGTGTTACTGTAATATTCCAACAAGGAGAGGTCAGTATTCCAGTGTTACTGGAATATTCCAAAAAGGAGAGGTCAGTATTCCAGTGTCAATATTCCAGTGTTACTGGAATATTCCAAAAAGCTGGAATATTCCGAAAAGGAGAGGTCAATATTCCAGTGTCACTGGAATATTCCAAAAAGGAGAGGTCAATATTCCAGTGTTACTGGAATATTCCAAAAAGGAGAGGTCAATATTCCAGTGTTACTGGAATATTCCAAAAAGGAGAGGTCAGTATTCCAGTGTTACTGGAATATTCCAAAAAGGAGAGGTCAATATTCCAGTGTTACTGGAATATTCCAAAAAGGAGAGGTCAGTATTCCAGTGTTACTGGAATATTCCAAAAAGGAGAGGTCAATATCAGGACGGTGACCAAAGCTGATTTTTTTTAGTGTAAGTGAAGGTGGATAGTGAGTGTTGTGATGCATTATAATGCATCTTAACTATCTTCATTATCTCACTTGCTCTCACCCCTCTTCTCCACCTCACTCCCCTCCTCACTCCCCTCTTCTCCCTTCGCCACCCTTCTTCTACCTGCATCTCCACCCCTCGTAACTTGTTATTCCCGTCTCTTTTCTTTCTCTCCTCTCGTCTGTCTTGTCTTACCAGGAGATCTTCTCTCCCTTCTCCTTCAGGCTCTCCTCGCTTCTGTCATCCCGTTCTCTTTCCCTTGCACTCGGTTCCTCCACTCAGTTCCTTCCCTTACCTTCCATCTTCTCTCCTTCCCCTGGATCCCTCTTTTTTTTGCCCCTTCCCTTTTCTTTTCTTTACATCTCCCTCTTTACTCTGCCTTTCCCCTTTACGTCTCTGGCTCCTCTCCAGCTTCTCCTTTATTATTCCTTCTCTCGTTTCCTATTCCTTTCCTGTCTTTCCTTTCCCGGCGTCTCCATTTCCTTTTCCCCCATTACAAATTCCTCTTCTCTCTCTCTCTCTCTCTCTCTCTCTCTCTCTCTCTCTCTCTCTCTCCCTCCTCACCTGTCTTGCAGAGGAATGTTAAGTGAATCTTGTCTTCATTCTCTTAGGGAAGGCGGCCGCCCGTCACACCTGCCACCCCCACTAAGACGCGTTTTAAAACAGTTTCTTCCCTCACAGGAGCCTGTCGTAACAGCCTACGTTGTCACTAAGGCAGCGTTTAGATAGTTACTTTCATCTTTACTATCGTTGAAGTAGTTGTGATTTAAATATGTGTGTGTGAGCGAGCCAGGAACTTGTTTACCCCAGCATACAAATACAACCATGCTTGCAACAACAACATCAACAACGATAACAGCAACAACATCAACATCAGCAACAGCAGCAACGACTTTGGCTTCACATCACATGGACTGACCCAGGACATGATGGCTATCCTAGAAAAAAATTACGGGAACAAAAGAAAATACCTTAAATCTGATGTGATTGATATCAGAAACACTGTCAGCCAGAAGCAAAGAGGTTTCCAGGTGGTGGGACCCGAGGTTCACAATACACTTCTCACCTGACATAGTCACCTTCACACCTCGCAACTCCTCGTCACTTGTTCTACACACTATAAGTGGTTTACAGTGTAGTCTATCTGTAGAATTGGAAAAAAAGATACGCGTAGCACTTGAGATTTTTTAATACCTAAACATTTTGCCCGAACAAGCTTTTTCAGTCGAGTACAGAACACTGGAAACAGTAGTTTTGAAGTGATCAGTCCATCAGCCATGAAAGGAGGGGGTCAGTCCTT
>NC_091295.1:40486308-40503808 GCF_038502225.1 Cherax quadricarinatus | reverse complement strand
CCATGAGAACGAGGACTGAGAGAGTGCAGGTGCAACTATAACAATGAGAACGAGGACAGAGAGTGCAGGTGGAACTAGAACCATGAGAACGAGGACTGAGAGAGTGCAGGTGGAACTAGAACCATGAGAACGAGGACTGAGAGAGTGCAGGTGGAACTAGAACCATGAGAACGAGGACCGAGAGTGCAGGTGGAACTAGAACCATGAGAACGAGGACTGAGAGAGTGCAGGTGGAACTAGAACCATGAGAACGAGGACCGAGAGTGCAGGTGGAACTAGAACCATGAGAACGAGGACTGAGAGAGTGCAGGTGGAACTAGAACCATGAGAACGAGGACCGAGAGTGCAGGTGGAACTAGAACCATGAGAACGAGGACCGAGAGTGCAGGTGGAACTAGAACCATGAGAACGAGGAGTGAGAGAGTGCAGGTGGAACTAGAACCATGAGAACGAGGACCGAGAGTGCAGGTGGAACTAGAACCATGAGAACGAGGACTGAGAGAGTGCAGGTGGAACTAGAACCATGAGAACGAGGACTGAGAGAGTGCAGGTGGAACTAGAACCATGAGAACGAGGACCGAGAGTGCAGGTGGAACTAGAACCATGAGAACGAGGACTGAGAGAGTGCAGGTGGAACTAGAACCATGAGAACGAGGACTGAGAGAGTGCAGGTGGAACTAGAACCATGAGAACGAGGACCGAGAGTGCAGGTGGAACTAGAACCATGAGAACGAGGACTGAGAGAGTGCAGGTGGAACTAGAACCATGAGAACGAGGACCGAGAGTGCAGGTGGAACTAGAACCATGAGAACGAGGACTGAGAGTGCAGGTGGAACTAGAACCATGAGAACGAGGACCGAGAGTGCAGGTGGAACTAGAACCATGAGAACGAGGACCGAGAGTGCAGGTGGAACTAGAACCATGAGAACGAGGACTGAGAGAGTGCAGGTGGAACTAGAACCATGAGAACGAGGACCGAGAGTGCAGGTGGAACTAGAACCATGAGAACGAGGACCGAGAGTGCAGGTGGAACTAGAACCATGAGAACGAGGACTGAGAGAGTGCAGGTGGAACTAGAACCATGAGAACGAGGACCGAGAGTGCAGGTGGAACTAGAACCATGAGAACGAGGACCGAGAGTGCAGGTGGAACTAGAACCATGAGAACGAGGACCGAGAGTGCAGGTGGAACTAGAACCATGAGAACGAGGACTGAGAGAGTGCAGGTGGAACTAGAACCATGAGAACGAGGACCGAGAGTGCAGGTGGAACTAGAACCATGAGAACGAGGACTGAGAGTGCAGGTGGAACTAGAACCATGAGAACGAGGACCGAGAGTGCAGGTGGAACTAGAACCATGAGAACGAGGACTGAGAGAGTGCAGGTGGAACTAGAACCATGAGAACGAGGACCGAGAGTGCAGGTGGAACTAGAACCATGAGAACGAGGACTGAGAGAGTGCAGGTGGAACTAGAACCATGAGAACGAGGACCGAGAGTGCAGGTGGAACTAGAACCATGAGAACGAGGAGTGAGAGAGTGCAGGTGGAACTAGAACCATGAGAACGAGGACCGAGAGTGCAGGTGGAACTAGAACCATGAGAACGAGGAGTGAGAGAGTGCAGGTGGAACTAGAACCATGAGAACGAGGACTGAGAGAGTGCAGGTGGAACTAGAACCATGAGAACGAGGAGTGAGAGAGTGCAGGTGGAACTAGAACCATGAGAACGAGGACTGAGAGAGTGCAGGTGGAACTAGAACCATGAGAACGAGGAGTGAGAGAGTGCAGGTGGAACTAGAACCATGAGAACGAGGACTGAGAGAGTGCAGGTGGAACTAGAACCATGAGAACGAGGAGTGAGAGAGTGCAGGTGGAACTAGAACCATGAGAACGAGGACTGAGAGAGTGCAGGTGCAACTAAAACCATGAGAACGAGGAGTGAGAGAGTGCAGGTGGAACTAGAACCATGAGAACGAGGACTGAGAGAGTGCAGGTGGAACTAGAACCATGAGAACGAGGACTGAGAGAGTGCAGGTGGAACTAGAACCATGAGAACGAGGACTGAGAGAGTGCAGGTGCAACTAAAACCATGAGAACGAGGACTGAGAGTGCAGGTGGAACTAGAACCATGAGAACGAGGACTGAGAGAGTGCAGGTGGAACTAGAACCATGAGAACGAGGACCGAGAGTGCAGGTGGAACTAGAACCATGAGAAAGAGGAGTGAGAGAGTGCAGGTGGAACTAGAACCATGAGAACGAGGAGTGAGAGAGTGCAGGTGGAACTAGAACCATGAGAACGAGGACTGAGAGAGTGCAGGTGGAACTAGAACCATGAGAACGAGGACCGAGAGTGCAGGTGGAACTAGAACCATGAGAACGAGGAGTGAGAGAGTGCAGGTGGAACTAGAACCATGAGAACGAGGACTGAGAGAGTGCAGGTGGAACTAGAACCATGAGAACGAGTAGTGAGAGAGTGCAGGTGGAACTAGAACCATGAGAACGAGTAGTGAGAGAGTGCAGGTGGAACTAGAACCATGAGAACGAGGACTGAGAGAGTGCAGGTGGAACTAGAACCATGAGAACGAGGACCGAGAGTGCAGGTGGAACTAGAACCATGAGAACGAAAAGTGAGAGTGTGCAGGTGGAACTAGAACCATGAGAACGAGGAGTGAGGGAGTGCAGGTGGAACCAGAACAGTGAGAACGAGGACTGAGAGTGCAGGTGGAACTAGAGCCATGAGAACGAGGAGTGAGAGAGTGCAGGTGGAACTAGAACCATGATAACGAGGACTGAGAGTGCAGGTGGAACTAGAACCATGATAACGAGGACTGAGAGTGCAGGTGGAACTAGAACCATGAGAACGAGGACTGAGAGAGTGCAGGTGGAACTAGAACAATGAGAACGAGGACTGAGAGTGCAGGTGGAACTAGAACCATGAGCACGAGGACTGAGAGTGCAGGTGGAACTAGAACCATGATAACGAGGACTGAGAGAGTGCAGGTGGAACCAGAACAGTGAGAACGAGTACTGAGAGTGCAGGTGGAACTAGAACCATGAGAACGAGGAGTGAGAGAGTGCAGGTGGAACTAGAACCATGATAACGAGGACTGAGAGTGCAGGTGGAACTAGAACCATGAGAACGAGGACTGAGAGTGCAGGTGGCACTAGAACCATGAGAACGAGGACTGAGAGTGCAGGTGGAACTAGAACCATGAGAACGAGGACTGAGAGAGTGCAGGTGGAACTAGAACAATGAGAACGAGGACTGAGAGTGTAGGTGGAACTAGAACCATGAGAACGAAGAGTGAGAGAGTGCAGGTAGAACTAGAACCATGAGAACGAGGAGTGAGAGAGTGCAGGTGGAACTAGAACCATGAGAACGAGGACTGAGAGAGTGCAGGTGGAACTAGAACCATGAGAACGAGGACTGAGAGTGCAGGTGGAACTAGAACCATGAGAACGAAGAATGAGAGTGCAGGTGGAACTAGAACCATGAGAACGAGGACTGAGAGAGTGCAGGTGGAACTAGAACCATGAGAACGAGGACTGAGAGTGCAGGTGGAACTAGAACCATGAGAACGAGGACTGAGAGAGTGCAGGTGGAACTAAAACCATGAGAACGAGGACTGAGAGTACAGGTGGAACTAGAACCATGAGATTGAGGAGTGAGAGAGTGCAGGTGGAACTAAAACCATGAGAACGAGGACTGAGAGTACAGGGGGAACTAGAACCATGAGAACGAGGACTGAGAGTGCATGTGGAACTAGAACCATGAGAACGAGGACTGAGAGAGTGCAGGTGGAACTAGAACCATGAGAACGAGGACTGAGAGTGCAGGTGGAACTAGAACCATGAGATTGAGGAGTGAGAGAGTGCAGGTGGAACTAAAACCATGAGAACGAGGACTGAGAGTACAGGGGGAACTAGAACCATGAGAACGAGGACTGAGAGTGCATGTGGAACTAGAACCATGAGAACGAGGACTGAGAGAGTGCAGGTGGAACTAGAACCATGAGAACGAGGACTGAGAGTGCAGGTGGAACTAGAACCATGAGAACGAGGAGTGAGAGAGTGCAGTTGGAACTAGAACCATGAGCCCGAGGACTGAGAGTGCAGGTGGAACTAGAACCATGAGAACGAGGACTGAGAGAGTGCAGGTGGAACCAGAACCATGAGAACGAGGACTGAGAGTGCAGGTGGAACTAGAACCATGAGAACGAGGAGTGAGAGAGTGCAGGTGGAACTAGAACCATGAGAACGAGTAGTGAGAGAGTGCAGGTGGAACTAGAACCATGAGAACGAGGACTGAGAGTGCAGGTGGAACTAGAACCATGAGAACGAGGACCGAGAGTGCAGGTGGAACTAGAACCATGAGAAGGAGGACTGCGAGAGTGCAGGTGGAACTAGAACCATGAGAACGAGGGCTGAGAGATTGCTTATGGAACTAGAACCATGAGAACGAGGACTGAGAGAGTGCAGGTGGAACTAGAACCATGAGAACGAGGACTGAGAGAGTACAGGTGGAACTAGAACCATGACAACGAGGACTGGGAGAGTGCAGGAGGAAGTAGAACCATGAGAACGAGGACTAGGAGAGTGCAGGTGGAACTAGAACCATGAGAACGAGGACTGAGAGAGTGCAAGTGGAACTAGAACCATGAGAACGAGGACTGAGAGTGCAAGTGGAACTAGAACCATGAGAACGAGGACCGAAAGTGCAGGTGGAACTAGAACCATGAGAACGAGGACTGAGAGAGTGCAGGTGGAACTAGAATCATGAGAACGAGGGCTGAGAGAGTGCTTGTGGAACTAGAACCATGAGAACGAGGACTGGGAGAGTGCAGGTGGAACTAGAACCATGAGAACGAGGACTGGGAGAGTGCAGGTGGAACTAGAACCATGAGAACGAGGACTGGGAGAGTGCAGGTGGAACTAGAACCATGAGAACGAGGACTGGGAGAGTGCAGGTGGAACTAGAACCATGAGAACGAGGACTGGGAGAGTGCAGGTGGAACTAGAACCATGAGAACGAGGACTGGGAGAGTGCAGGTGGAACTAGAACCATGAGAACGAGGACTGGGAGAGTGCTTCTGGGTGTCAGGGATACACATCGTTGTTAACACCTGCTAAAACATGTGTATGATAAATGAAACACTTGTCAGTTTTCTAAACGATTCATATAATGAATCACAGATTATGATACGTGTTTATCATGATTACTGAGAGCCAGCGATACTTAAGATGAGAGAGGGAGGGAGAGAATTTTATTGATAATCTGATTGACCTGTGTGTATTTTCGCGTGTGTGCGTGTATATTCGCGTGTGTGCGTGTATATTCGCGTGTGTATTCTCACTCCTTCAAATGAATGTTTACATCATCATTTAGTGTGCGTGTAAGTGGGCTTTATGTAGATTACTGCCACCTGTGTTTATTACCACCTGTGTTTACTGCCACCTGTGTTTACTGCCACCTGTGTTTACTGCCACCTGTGTTTACTATCACCTGTGTATACTACCACCTGTGTTTAAAACCACCTGTGTTTACTACCACCTGTGTTTATTACCACCTGTGTTTACTGTCACCTGTGTTTACTGCCACCTGTGTTTACTGTCACCTGTGTTTACTCTCACCTGTGTTTACTGTCACCTGTGTTTACTGTCACCTGTGTTTACTGTCACCTGTGTTTACTGTCACCTGTGTTTACTGCCACCTGTGTTTACTGCCACCTGTGTTTATTACCACCTGTGTCTACTATCACCTGTGTCTACTATCACCTGTGTCTACTATCACCTGTGTCTACTATCACCTGTGTCTACTATCACCTGTGTCTACTATCACCTGTGTCTACTATCACCTGTGTCTACTATCACCTGTGTCTACTATCACCTGTGTTTAAAACCACCTGTGTTTACTACCACCTGTGTTTATTACCACCTGTGTTTACCACCTGTGTTTACTACCACCTGTGTTTACTACCACCTGTGTTTATTACCACCTGTGTTTATTACCACCTGTGTTTACTACCACCTGTGTTTACTACCACCTGTGTTTATTACCACCTGTGTTGACTACCACCTGTGTTTATTACCACCTGTTTTTATTACCACCTGTGTTTATTGCCACCTGTGTTTACTACCACCTGTGTTTATTACCACCTGTGTTTACTACCACCTGTGTTTATTACCACCTGTGTTTACTACCACCTGTGTTTATTACCACCTGTGTTTATTACCACCTGTGTTTATTACCACCTGTGTTTACTTCCACCTGTGTTTACTACCACCTGTGTTTATTACCACCTGTGTTTACTGCCACCTGTGTTTACTGCCACCTGTGTTTACTTCCACCTGTGTTTACTACCACCTGTGTTTACTGCCACCTGTGTTTACTACCACCTGTGTTTACTTCCACCTGTGTTTACTTCCACCTGTGTTTACTTCCACCTGTGTTTACTGCCACCTGTGTTTATTGCCACCTGTCTTTAGTACCACCTATGTTTATTACCACCTGTGTCTACTACGACCTCTGTTTAGTACCAACTGTGTTAACCACCTGTGTTTACTGCCACCTGTGTTTATTGCCACCTGTGTTTAGTACCACCTGTGTTTATTACCACCTGTGTCTACTACGACCTCTGTTTAGTACCAACTGTGTTAACCACCTGTGTTTACTACCACCTGTGTTTACTGCCACCTGTGTTTACTGCAACCTGTGTTTACTGCAACCTGTGTTTACTGCTACCTGTGTTTACTACCACCTGTGTTTACTACCACCTGTGTTTACTGCCACCTGTGTTTACTGCCACCTGTGTTTACTGCCACCTGTGTTTACTGCAACCTGTGTTTACTGCCACCTGTGTTTACTACCACCTGTGTTTACTGCCACCTGTGTTTACTGCCACCTGTGTTTACTGCCACCTGTGTTTACTGCAACCTGTGTTTACTGTCACCTGTGTTTACTGCCACCTGTGTTTACTACCACCTGTGTTTACTGCCACCTGTGTTTACTGCCACCTGTGTTTACTGCAACCTGTGTTTACTACCACCTGTGTTTACTACCACCTGTGTTTACTGCCACCTGTGTTTACTGCCACCTGTGTTTACTGCCACCTGTGTTTACCGCCACCTGTGTTTACTACCACCTGTGTTTACTGCAACCTGTGTTTACTGCCACCTGTGTTTACTGCAACCTGTGTTTACTACCACCTGTGTTTACTACCACCTGTGTTTACTACCACCTGTGTTTACTACCACGTGTGTTTACCACCTGTGTTTACTGCCACCTGTGTTTACTGCAACCTGTGTTTACTGCAACCTGTGTTTACTACCACCTGTGTTTACCACCACCTGTGTTTACTGCCACCTGTGTTTACTACCACCTGTGTTTACCACTACCTGTGTTTACTGCTACCTGTGTTTACTGCCACCTGTGTTTACCACCACCTGTGTTTACTGCTACATGTGTTTACTACCACCTGTGTTTACTGCTACCTGTGTTTACTACCACCTGTGTTTACTACCACCTGTGTTTACTACCACCTGTGTTTACTGCCACCTGTGTTTACTGCTACCTGTGTTTACTGCCACCTGTGTTTACTACCACCTGTGTTTACTGCCACCTGTGTTTACTGCCACCTGTGTTTATTACAACCTGTGTTTATTACCACCTGTGTTTACCGCCACCTGTGTTTACTACCACCCGTGTTTACCGCCACCTGTGTTTACTGCTACCTGTGTTTACTGCCACCTGTGTTTACTGCCACCTGTGTTTACCGCCACCTGTGTTTACTACTACCTGTGTTTACTACCACCTGTGTTTACTGCTACCTGTCTTTACTGCCACCTGTGTTTACTACCACATGTGTTTACTACCACCTGTGTTTACTACCACCTGTGTTTACTGCTACCTGTGTTTACTACCACCTGTGTTTACTGCCACCTTTGTTTATTACAACCTGTGTTTATTACCACCTGTGTTTACTGCCACCTGTGTTTACCGCCACCTGTGTTTACTGCCACCTGTGTTTACTACCACCTGTGTTTACCGCCACCTGTGTTTACTACCACCTGTGTTTACCGCCACCTGTGTTTACTGCTACCTGTGTTTACTACCACCTGTGTTTACTGCCACCTGTGTTTACTGCCACCTGTGTTTACTACCACCTGTGTTTACCGCCACCTGTGTTTACTACCACCTGTGTTTACCGCCACCTGTGTTTACTGCTACCTGTGTTTACTGCCACCTGTGTTTACTGCCACGTGTGTTTACTACCAACTGTGTTTACTGCCACCTGTGTTTATTACAACCTGTGTTTATTACCACCTGTGTTTACCGCCACCTGTGTTTACTACCACCTGTGTTTACCGCCACCTGTGTTTACTGCTACCTGTGTTTACTGCCACCTGTGTTTACTGCCACCTGTGTTTACTACCACCTGTGTTTACCGCCACCTGTGTTTACTACCACCTGTGTTTAACGCCACCTGTGTTTACTGCTACCTGTGTTTACTGCCACCTGTGTTTACTCCCACCTGTGTTTACCACCTATGCTTACCACCACCTGTATTTACTGCCACCTGTGTTTACTACCACCTGTGTTTATTGCAACCTGGGATGGTGCTACAGCAAGGTACGGAGTGGTGCTACAGCATGTGGGCGGAGTGGTGCTAACAGGATGCGGGATGGTGCTTCAGCAGGGGGTCATGGTGGTGCTATAATGGTGCGAAGGTGGTGATACAGCAGGTGTGCGGTTGTGGTGCTACAGCAGGCTGGCGGGGTGGTACTACAGCAGATGGGCGAGGTGGTGCTACAGCAAGGTGCGGAGTGGTGCTACAGCATGTATCCGGAGTGGTGTTGCAGCAGGGGGTCGGGGTGGTGCTACAATGGTGCGAGGGTGGTTACAGCAGGTGGGCGGTTTTGGTGCTACAGCAGGTGGGCGAGATGGTGCTACAGCAAGGTGCGGAGTGGTGCTACAGCAGGGGATCGGGGTGGTGCTTCAACAGGGGGTCGGGGTGGTGCTACAATGGTGCGAGGGTAGTTAAAGCAGGTGGGCGGTTTTGGTGCTACAGCATGTGGGCAGAGTGGTGCTAACAGGATGCGGGGTGGTGCTACAGCAGGTGGGCGGGGTGGTGCTACAGCAGAAGGGGGGGCGGGCAGCAAGATGGCGTCTCCAGAGCAGCATCACGACTTTTTACATGTTTATGGGCCATAACGACCAACCCGCGTATTCTGCAGTTTTAAATTATGGAGACGCACGTGTATCATAAAACCTGCAACAACCTTCCTGCCCCACCTCCGGGACCACCACCTGCTGTGCTGCTGCTGCTGCTGCTGCTGCTGTGCTGCTTGTAGTGAGATGGCAGTGCTGTAGTGGTGAGGTGGGAGTACTGTAGTGGTGAGGTGGGAGTGCTGTAGTCGTTATGTGGGAGTGTTGTAGTGGTGAGGTGGAAGTGCTGTAGTGGTGAGGTGGGAGTGCTGTTATAATGTGGTGGCGTTTCATTGAAGGGGTGCTGGTGTTTTTGTAGGTATGTGCTGGTGATGTGGCGGTGTTGTTTCGGTGATGTGGATTTGGTAATACCGTGAACATGTGGTGGTGAGAGGGGGGGTGTAAGGTGCTGCTGCACCATACACCTGCTGCTGCATCACCCATCTGCTGCTACGTCACCCTCCTACTGCTGTACCACACACACCTGCTTCTGCATTACACCCTTAGTACAGCACTACACAGCTGCTGCTATATCTCACACCTGCTGCGGCACTACATACCTGCTGCTGTATCACCCACCTGTTGCTGCACTACACACCTGCTACCTACTCACACAACACCTCAGACCTCAGCCGAAAGGACCATTAGTTTAGGTCAAGTGTTCAAACTCAAGGGATTGATTATAATCTTTATAAATCAGAGTACAAGAATGAGAGAAAAAATCCCAGATGTAATGGCAGTTACAGAGATAAGCAAAAAAAAGAACAAAGTGTAAGAGGACACTTTGATTACAGGCTGTAATGAGTACACCTTATGTAGTTGATTACAGGCTGTAATGAGTACACCTTATGTAGTTGATTACAGGCTATAATGAGTACACCTTATGTAGTTGATTACAGGTTGTAATGAGTACACCTTATGTAGTTGATTACAGGCTATAATGAGTACACCTTATGTAGTTGATTACAGGCTGTAATGAGTACACCTTATGTAGTTGATTACAGGCTGTAATGAGTACACCTTATGTAGTTGATTACAGGCTGTAATGAGTACACCTTATGTAGTTGATTACAGGCTGTAATGAGTACACCTTATGTAGTCGATTACAGGCTGTAATGAGTACACCTTATGTAGTTGATTACAGGCTGTAATGAGTACACCTTATGTAGTTGATTACAGGCTGTAATGAGTACACCTTATGTAGTTGATTACAGGCTGTAATGAGTACACCTTATGTAGTTGATTACAGGCTATAATGAGTACACCTTATGTAGTTGATTACAGGCTGTAATGAGTACACCTTATGTAGTTGATTACAGGCTGTAATGAGTACACCTTATGTAGTTGATTACAGGCTGTAATGAGTACACCTTATGTAGTTGATTACAGGCTGTAATGAGTACACCTTATGTAGTTGATTACAGGCTGTAATGAGTACACCTTATGTAGTTGATTACAGGCTGTAATGAGTACACCTTATGTAGTTGATTACAGGCTGTAATGAGTACACCTTATGTAGTTGATTACAGGCTGTAATGAGTACACCTTATGTAGTTGATTACAGGCTGTAATGAGTACACCTTATGTAGTTGATTCTTTTACTGTGGAAGGTCCCGAAGCATTAGTTGCTGTCATCTATAACCTACTACCAAATAACAGAAGACTCGGGAAGAACTATAACAAGAACAGTAGGGCAACATTAAACATGACTGGACAGATTGTAGTTTACGTCTGCTATCGTAGGAGATGTAAACTGTTAGATAAGGTGGAAGATCTTGAAGACTCGTCTGGATGTCCAGAACTTCATGAAACAACATGTTAAAAGAGAATACGAGGAGCCGGCGAGGCTAAAACTTGTTTTCATCTGCAGCGATTCTCATCATAAAGACAATTTAACGTAGAGTGCTGCTGGAGACACGCGGTCGCTGTGTGTTTACTGTTTACATTTAGTCTCCTGTTGTTGGAAATGAAACTAAAGAAGAGTTATTGAATGTACAGAAAAGTAATTATGGAGGAATAAGGCATTTATGGGCACACTTACAGAGGTGTGAAGAGTTCAGGGGGAAATTTACTCAGTAATCGACGATAATTTGCAGCCGGAAGTGTAAAGAAGCGACTGACAAATTTTTATCAAAGAGCACTAAAATAAATAAGAGAGACTGGTAGTCATCAGGGTTCAACCATTAATGCAATCAGGCGAAATCCAGGAACACAAATGCACGGGAAAAGAATAGACGAAACCCAACCCAAAAGTAGAGAAAAACTCACAGGAGAGACAATGAAAGAGAAGGAAAGCTGGAGGGACAGAGAAGGGTCGACTAGGAGAGAGAAGGGAAGCTAGAAGGAGAGTGAATGGAAGCTAAAAGAGAGGAGGGAAGGTAGCAGGAGAGGGGAAAGAAACTTAAAAAATGAAAGCAACATTACAGAGGAGGCAAACACAGACCCAGAACTACTTCACAGCCACATCAGGAGAAATATGACGCGCGATTAAGAGTTAACATTGAAACTAGAAACACTATAATGCATAAAGGAGCAAGAACCAGTACCAGACATAGAAGAGAAGGTAAACTAAACATAAATATTACGTATTAAAACTATTAATGAGGAAGGCAGGACATTATTGACAGACCTTGAGACTACATCACCACATGGAGTATTATCAGGAGCAGCAACTGACAGACTCTGTAAGACATTCACACACAGATCTTTTAACAACTCACGATGGATGAAGTGCCAGTAGACGGGGAGATAAACCTTCACAACAATAGTCAAGAAAGGCATTAGGCAAGGAGTCCTTAACTACAGACTAGTGTCCATAACCAGTGTAACGTGCAAATTGCTAGGAAAGAATGTGAGGAAGAAACTTGTTGAACATTTTAAAAGCACTAAATTCTTCAGAGAACACCAGCAACTCAGCAAGGATATATAGATGGAAGGTCATACCCTATCAACCTGAAATAACTAATGTTAAAATAATGGATAACTACTCATTCGTAGACTAGGCTTTCATGTTATGTCAAAGGACTACTTACCAAATTGGAAGGGCAAGAAGTGACAAAAGGAAAGGTATTTCCATGGACATGTAAATATTTATATAAAGGAGAACCGAGTCATAATACTGAATTTACGAGGACCTTAACTAACTACGTCTTTTAAGGTGAAAAATGTAGGTTGCGCCTGTGGTCTCCCTCATTATAAGATCCTATTTTAAGATCTTAATTTTTTCAGGTTTTGACACAGTCATTATTTCTCGGTATTGAAATTTAAGAAAAAATATAAAATTAGCCAAGATAAACTTCGACCAACCAAGGCACACTTCGACCAACCAAGGAACACTTCGACCAACCAAGGAACACTTCGACCAACCAAGGCACACTTCGACCAACCAAGGAACACTTCGACCAACCAAGGAACACTTCGACCAACCACGGCACACTTCGACCAACCAAGGAACACTTCGACCAACTAAGGCACACTTCGACCAACCAAGGAACACTTCGACCAACTAAGGCACACTTCGACCAACCAAGGAACACTTCGACCAACTAAGGCACACTTCGACCAACCAAGGAACACTTCGACCAACTAAGGCACACTTCAACCCACCAAGGAACACTTCGACCAACTAAGGCACACTTCGACCAACCAAGGAACACTTCGACCAACTAAGGCACACTTCGACCAACCAAGGAACACTTCGACCAACTAAGGCACACTTCGACCAACCAAGGAACACTTCGACCAACCAAGGCACACTTCGACCAACCAAGGAACACTTCGACCAACTAAGGCACACTTCGACCAACCAAGGAACACTTCGACCAACCAAGGCACACTTCGACCAACCAAGGAACACTTCGACCAACCAAGGCACACTTCGACCAACCAAGGAACACTTCGACCAACCAAGGCACACTTCGACCAACCAAGGAACACTTCGACCAACCAAGGCACACTTCGACCAACCAAGGAACACTTCGACCAACTAAGGCACACTTCGACCAACCAAGGAACACTTCGACCAACTAAGGCACACTTCGACCAACCAAGGAACACTTCGACCAACCAAGGCACACTTTGACCAACCAAGGAACACTTCGACCAACCAAGGCACACTTCGACCAACCAGGGAACACTTCGACCAACTAAGGCACACTTCGACCAACCAAGAAACACTTCGACCAACCAAGGCGCACTTCGACCAACCAAGGAACACTTCGACCAACCAAGGGACACTTCGACCAACCAAGGAACACTTCGACCAACCAAGGCACACTTCGACCAACCAAGGCACACTTCGACCAACCAAGGAACACTTCGACCAACTAACGCACACTTCGACCAACTAAGGCACACTTCGACTAACCAAGGCACACTTCGACCAACCAAGGCACACTTCGACTAACCAAGGCGCACTTCTACCAACCAAGGCACACTTCGACCAACTAAGGCACACTTCGACCAACCACGGCACACTTCGACCAACCAAGGAACACTTCGACCAGCCAAGGAACTCTTCGACCAACTAAGGCACACTTCGACCAACCAAGGCACACTTCGACCAACTAAGGTTACACACTTCGACCAAGGAACACTTTGACCAACTAAGGCACACTTCGACCAACCAAGGCACACTTCGACCAACCAAGGCACACTTCGACCATCCAAGGCACACTTCGACCAACTAAGGCACACTTCGACCAAGGAACACTTCGACCAACTAAGGCACACTTCGACCAACCAAGGCACACTTCGACCATCCAAGGCACACTTCGACCAACCAAGGCACACTTCCACCAACTAAGGCACACTTCCACCAACTAAGGCACACTTCGACCAACCAAGACACACTTACACCAACCAAGGCACTTCGACCAACCAAGGCACACTTCGGCCAACCAAGGCACACTTCGACCAACCAAGGCACACTTCGACCAACCAAGGCACACTTCGACCAACTAAGGCACACTTCGACCAAGGAACACTTTGACCAACCAAGGCACACTTCGACCAAGGAACACTTCGACCAACCAAGGCACACTTCGACCAAGGCACACTTCGACCACGGCACACTTCGACCAACCAAGGCACACTTCGACCAACCAAGGCACACTTCAACCAACCAAGGCACACTTCGACCAACCAGGGAACACTTCGACCAAGGAACACTTCGACCAACCAAGGCACACTTCGACCAACCAAGGCACACTTCGACCAACCAAGGCACACTTCGACCAACCAAGGAACACTTCGACCAACCAAGGGACACTTCGACCAACCAAGGAACACTTCGACCAACCAAGGCACACTTCGGCCAACCAAGGCACACTTCGACCAACCAAGGAACACTTCGACCAACTAACGCACACTTCGACCAACTAAGGCACACTTCGACTAACCAAGGCACACTTCGACCAACCAAGGCACACTTCGACTAACCAAGGCGCACTTCGACCAACCAAGGCACACTTCGACCAACTAAGGCACACTTCGACCAACCAAGGCACACTTCGACCAACCAAGGAACACTTCGACCAGCCAAGGAACTCTTCGACCAACTAAGGCACACTTCGACCAACCAAGGCACACTTCGACCAACTAAGGTTACACACTTCGACCAAGGAACACTTTGACCAACTAAGGCACACTTCGACCAACCAAGGCACACTTCGACCAACCAAGGCACACTTCGACCATCCAAGGCACACTTCGACCAACTAAGGCACACTTCGACCAAGGAACACTTCGACCAACTAAGGCACACTTCGTCCAACCAAGGCACACTTCGACCATCCAAGGCACACTTCGACCAACCAAGGCACACTTCCACCAACTAAGGCACACTTCGGCCAACCAAGGCACACTTCGACCAACCAGGGAACACTTCGACCAAGGAACACTTCGACCAACTAAGGCACACTTCGTCCAACCAAGGCACACTTCGACCATCCAAGGCACACTTCGACCAACCAAGGCACACTTCCACCAACTAAGGCACACTTCGGCCAACCAAGGCACACTTCGACCAACCAGGGAACACTTCGACCAAGGAACACTTCGACCAACCAAGGCACACTTCGACCACGGCACACTTCGACCAACCAAGGCACTTCGACCAACCAAATCACACTTCGACCAAGGAACACTTCGACCAACTAAGGCACACTTCGGCCAACCAAGGCACACTTCGACCAACCAAGGCACACTTCGACCAACCAAGGCACACTTCGACCAACTAAGGCACACTTCGACCAAGGAACACTTTGACCAACCAAGGCACACTTCGACCAAGGAACACTTCGACCAACCAAGGCACACTTCGACCAAGGCACACTTCGACCACGGCACACTTCGACCAACCAAGGCACACTTCGACCAACCAAGGCACACTTCAACCAACCAAGGCACACTTCGACCAACCAGGGAACACTTCGACCAAGGAACACTTCGACCAACCAAGGCACACTTCGACCACGGCACACTTCGACCAACCAAGGCACACTTCGACCAACCAAGGCACACTTCGACCAACCAAGGCACACGTCGACCAACCAAGGAACACTTCGACCAACCAAGGAACACTTCGACCAACCAAGGCAAACTTCGACCACGGCACACTTCGACCAACCAAGGCACACTTCGACCAACCAAGGAACACTTCGACCAACCAAGGAACACTTCGACCAACCAAGGCACACTTCGACCAACCAAGGCACACTTCGACCAACCAAGGAACACTTCGACCAACCAAGGCACACTTCGAGCAGCCCAGGTAAATTTCCTTCTAGGAATCCTGATAACATTTTGATATAATCAGAGTATTGTTTAAGTTCCATAATGACTTTTTAATTAAATTAAATCTCCATTAGTTCTTAATACAAGTTGCAAGAATCTCACGGACACTTGTAGAAAGTTTGAGGCTACAATGTTGCAGCTGGAGCGTGTGTGGTGTACAGTTTGTCCAGCAAGTCTCAACTTACCTAGATGAAGTTTTAAAAAATCACGATGTAAAGGAAGAATTAATTTTACTGTGAGACCGAACACAGGTACCAGAGGAAGTTAGTAAGAGGAACTTGAGGATTATGACCGAACACAGGTACCAGAGGAAGTTAGTAAGAGGAACTTGAGGATTATGACCGAACACAGGTACCAGAGGAAGTTAGTAAGAGGAACTTGAGGATTATGACCGAACACAGGTACCAGAGGAAGTTAGTAAGAGGAACTTGAGGATTATGACCGAACACAGATACCAGAAGAAGTTAGTAAGGGGAACTTGAGGATTATGACCGAACACAGGTACCAGAGGAAGTTAGTAAGAGGAACTTGAGGATTATGACCGAACACAGATACCAGAAGAAGTTAGTAAGGGGAACTTGAGGATTATGACCGAACACAGGTACCAGAGGAAGTTAGTAAGAGGAACTTGAGGATTATGACCGAACACAGATACCAGAAGAAGTTAGTAAGGGGAACTTGAGGATTATGACCGAACACAGGTACCAGAGGAAGTTAGTAAGAGGAACTTGAGGATTATGACCGAACACAGGTACCAGAGGAAGTTAGTAAGAGGAACTTGAGGATTATGAACGAACACAGGTACCAGAGGAAGTTAGTAAGAGGAACTTGAGGATTATGACCGAACACAGATACCAGAAGAAGTTAGTAAGGGGAACTTGAGGATTATGACCGAACACAGGTACCAGAGGAAGTTAGTAAGAGGAACTTGAGGATTATGACCGAACACAGATACCAGAAGAAGTTAGTAAGGGGAACTTGAGGATTATGACCGAACACAGGTACCAGAGGAAGTTAGTAAGAGGAACTTGAGGATTATGACCGAACACAGGTACCAGAGGAAGTTAGTAAGAGGAACTTGAGGATTATGAACGAACACAGGTACCAGAGGAAGTTAGTAAGAGGAACTTGAGGATTATGACCGAACACAGATACCAGAAGAAGTTAGTAAGAGGAACTTGAGGATTATGACCGAACACAGGTACCAGAGGAAGTTAGTAAGAGGAACTTGAGGATTATGACCGAACACAGGTACCAGAGGAAGTTAGTAAGGGGAACTTGAGGATTATGACCGAACACAGGTACCAGAGGAAGTTAGTAAGAGGAACTTGAGAATTATGACCGAACACAGGTACCAGAGGAAGTTAGTAAGGGGAACTTGAGGATTATGACCGAACACAGGTACCAGAGGAAGTTAGTAAGAGGAACTTGAGGATTATGACCAAACACAGGTACCAGAGGAAGTTAGTAAGGGGAACTTGAGGATTATGACCGAACACAG
>NC_091295.1:40453808-40481308 GCF_038502225.1 Cherax quadricarinatus | reverse complement strand
AACATAAGTCAACATGCAACATTCTAGCCCAGACACCAGACATAAGTCAACATGCAACATACTAGCCCAGACACGAAATATAAGTCAACATGCAACATTCTAGCCCAGACACCAGACATAAGTCAACATGCAACATACTAGCCCAGACACCAGACATAAGTCAACATGCAACATACTAGCCCAGACACCAGACATAAGTCAACATGCAACATACTAGCCCAGACACCAGACATAAGTCAACATGCAACATACTAGCCCAGACACGATACATAAGTCAACATGCAACATTCTAGCCCAGACACCAGACATAAGTCAACATGCAACATACTAGCCCAGACACCAGACATAAGTCAACATGCAACATACTAGCCCAGACATCAGACAAGTCAACATGCAACATACTAGCCAAGACACGAAACATAAGTCAACATGCAACATTCTAGCCCAGACACCAGACATAAGTCAACATGCAACATACTAGCCCAGACACGAAATATAAGTCAACATGCAACATTCTAGCCCAGACACCAGACATAAGTCAACATGCAACATACTAGCCCAGACACCAGACATAAGTCAACATGCAACATACTAGCCCAGACACCAGACATAAGTCAACATGCAACATTCTAGCCCAGACACCAGACATAAGTCAACATGCAACATACTAGCCCAGACACCAGACATAAGTCAACATGCAACATACTAGCCCAGACACGATACATAAGTCAACATGCAACATTCTAGCCCAGACACCAGACATAAGTCAACATGCAACATACTAGCCCAGACATAAGTCAACATGCAACATACTAGCCCAGACACGAAACATAAGTCAACATGCAACATACTAGCTCAGACACGAAACATAAGTCAGCATGCAACATACTAGCTCAGACTCGAAACTTGAGTCAACATGCAACATACTAGCCCAGACACCAGACATAAGTCAACATGCAACATACTAGCCCAGACACCAGACATAAGTCAACATGCAACATACTAGCCCAGACACGAAACATAAGTCAACATGCAACATTCTAGCCCAGACACGAAACATAAGTCAACATGCAACATACTAGCCCAGACACCAGACATAAGTCAACATGCAACATACTAGCCCAGACACGAAACATAAGTCAGCATGCAACATACTAGCTCAGACACGAAGCATGAGTCAACATGCAACATACTAGCCCAGACACCAGACATAAGTCAACATATGTCTGGGGGAGTAAGTGCTGTCAATGGAAGAGCGCACTTACTCCCTGTTGAAAATCCCGACTTTTGATGCTGCGAATAAATTTGTTCAGTGGATTCTATCTCAACAAATTTACATTCGGATAGGATAATACTGGCTTAGCAATAGACTTGTAGATGAATGGAAGAGACTCCCGGATAGCGTCATTGTGGCTCAGAACTTAAGGTGGTAGCTTTAAATATAGGCTGGACGGGTGTGGGTGTGAGTTGGACCTGCCTAACATGGGCCAGTAGGTCTCCTGGTGTTTGATAGCGACAAATGGCTTTAGAAAACATGTGAGTAAACATTAAGACCTGTTTATTAGACGAAGGTTCTGGGACCTTCATTGTGGTCCCAAGACCACGTTTGCTTACGTGTTTTCTTAAATCATTTGTCGTTATTAATTACCAAGGTTTATACCAATAGACCTACTGGTCCATGCTAGGCAACTCCAACTTAAACCATTAGACCTGCTGTAATGTTTAGCTTTTTATAAGTACTTATGTATTGTATTCATGTCTGTAAGTTATTATTTTCACACAAGTATTGAAATAACTGTTTATAATGAGTAAATAAAAACTTAGCGGAGGGCAGGCTGCCCTCATTGCCTTTCTCCCTTGCCCTCCACTTAAACCACTCCCCAATACCCCTCCCCAATGCCCCTCCCCACCGCACCTCCCCACTGTTCCTCCCCCTTTCCCCCGCCTCTCGGCCAATCATAGTAGGAGCAAAGTGAGCACTCGACCACATAGTTTGGAAGGCCAGATTTTACTGCTGGTGGTCCCCATCCTCCAAGAGCCATCCTGGCCAAATTAAAACGTGTCTAGAGCGGTACTGCACCCAGGGGCCCCACTCACTCGCACCTGCGCCCAGGGGCCCCACTCACCCACACCTGCACCCAGGGGCTCCATTCACCCACACCTGCACCCACTACACAGGTGATGCCTGAATCTACGGTACTTAGATGGAGGGAGGAAGAAAGAGGTACCTAAGATAATTAGAGAAAAGTAGAGAGGAAAGGTACTGCCTGAGCCCAGGATGCGTGAAGGAAGGAAGGAAGATATGCTGCTTATTAGGAACAGATGCTGCCTACACCTTAGGTAGGAGGAGGAAGGATGAAGAGCTCCCTTTGCCTAGGCTATATGGAGGATAAAGTGCTACGTATACTCAAAATTGATGGAGAAAGAGAGAGGCGATACCCTTGACAACTCTGTTTACATACTTGGAGGGAGGGAGAGAGAGAAGAGGGAAGGAAGCGACGGAGAGAAGGAAGAAGAGAGGACGTGAGGGAGGATCGTTTTTGTAATTTAGTAAAACTGGTTACATGAGCAGAAGGATTCAATCTTATTCTACGAGTGTGTGATAATTACATGATGGCTATAATAGTTATGTTTTCCTGTCATAGTCCATCACACAGGATGGTGTTTGCCTCTCATAGTCCATCACAAAGGATGGTGTTTGCCTCTCATAGTCCATCACACAGGGTGGTGTTTGCCTCTCATAGTCCACACAGGATGGTGTTTGTCTGTCATAGTCCATCACACAGGATGGTGTTTGCCTCTCATAGTCCATCACACAGGATGGTGTTTGCCTCTCATAGTCCATCACACAGGGTGGTGTTTGCCTCTCATAATCCATCACACAGGATGGTGTTTGCCTCTCATAGTCCATCACACAGGATGGTGTTTGCCTCTCATAGTCCATCACACAGGATGGTGTTTGCCTCTCATAGTCCATCACACAGGATGGTGTTTGCCTCTCATAGTCCACACAGGATGGTGTTTGCCTCTCATAGTCCATCACACAGGATGGTGTTTGCCTCTCATAGTCCATCACACAGGATGGTGTTTGCCTCTCATAGTCCATCACACAGGATGGTGTTTGCCTCTCATAGTCCACCACACAGGATGGTGTTTGCCTCTCATAGTCCATCACACAGGATGGTGTTTGCCTCTCATAGTCCATCACACAGGATGGTGTTTGCCTCTCATAGTCCATCACACAGGATGGTGTTTGCCTCTCATAGTCCATCACACAGGATGGTGTTTGCCTCTCATAGTCCATCACACAGGATGGTGTTTGCCTCTCATAGTCCATCACACAGGATGGTGTTTGCCTCTCATAGTCCATCACACAGGATGGTGTTTGCCTCTCATAGTCCATCACACAGGATTGTGTTTGCCTCTCATAGTCCATCACACAGGATGGTGTTTGCCTCTCATAGTCCATCACACAGGATGGTGTTTGCCTCTCATAGTCCACACAGGATGGTGTTTGCCTCTCATGGGCCATCACACAGGATGGTGTTTGCCTGTCATAGTCCACACAGGATGGTGTTTGCCTCTCATAGTCCATCACACAGGATGGTGTTTGCCTCTCATAGTCCATCACACAGGATGGTGTTTGCCTGTCATAGTCCATCACACAGGATGGTGTTTGCCTGTCATAGTCCACACAGGATGGTGTTTGCCTCTCATAGTCCATCACACAGGATGGTGTTTGCCTCTCATAGTCCATCACACAGGATGGTGTTTGCCTCTCATAGTCCACACAGGATGGTGTTTGCCTCTCATAGTCCATCACACAGGATGGTGTTTGCCACTCATAGTCCACACAGGATGTTGTTTGCCTCTCATAGTCCACACAGGATGGTGTTTGCCTCTCATGGGCCATCACACAGGATGGTGTTTGCCTCTCATGGGCCATCACACAGGATGGTGTTTGCCTCTCATAGTCCATCACACAGGATGGTGTTTGCCTCTCATAGTCCATCACACAGGATGGTGTTTGCCTCTCATAGTCCATCACACAGGATGGTGTTTGCCTCTCATAGTCCATCACACAGGATGGTGTTTGCCTCTCATAGTCCACCACACAGGATGGTGTTTGCCTCTCATAGTCCATCACACAGGATGGTGTTTGCCTCTCATAGTCCATCACACAGGATGGTGTTTGCCTCTCATAGTCCATCACACAGGATGGTGTTTGCCTCTCATAGTCCATTACACAGGATGGTGTTTGCCTCTCATAGTCCATCACACAGGATGGTGTTTGCCTCTCATAGTCCATCACACAGGATGGTGTTTGCCTCTCATAGTCCATCACACAGGATGGTGTTTGCCTCTCATAGTCCACACAGGATGGTGTTTGCCTCTCATGGGCCATCACACAGGATGGTGTTTGCCTCTCATGGGCCATCACACAGGATGGTGTTTGTCTGTCATAGTCCACACAGGATGGTGTTTGCCTCTCATAGTCCATCACACAGGATGGTGTTTGCCTCTCATAGTCCATCACACAGGATGGTGTTTGCCTCTCATAGTCCACACAGGATGGTGTTTGCCTCTCATAGTCCATCACACAGGATGGTGTTTGCCTCTCATAGTCCACACAGGATGTTGTTTGCCTCTCATAGTCCACACAGGATGGTGTTTGCCTCTCATGGGCCATCACACAGGATGGTGTTTGCCTCTCATGGGCCATCACACAGGATGGTGTTTGCCTCTCATAGTCCACACAGGATGTTGTTTGCCTCTCATAGTCCACACAGGATAGTGTTTGCCTCTGTTGCAACTCCTGAATGGGTTGCAATGATTATTATGTATATATATAATTATTATCTTTTCATATAATTTTATATTGCTTATATTTGCGATAATAGCTAAATGTATTGCTTTATATTGTTATTTGACATAGCTTCCTTTGGTTAGGTAGGATGTAACATATTATGTGCTCAGTTCAAGTCTTGATTGTCTAACTACTGTAATTATCGCTTGTGGCTCGTTATTCTGCCGGCTTCTGTTTCTGAGCTGCAGCTGTCCATGAAGCTATCACGTGATCGAGGGGGGGTGTCCTCACCTCGCCTGAAGTATTCAGTCTGGTCTAGACTCTCTTGGTGGTTGGACAGATTGTCTGTCTCATTATTCTTGTTAGTTCTGTAGAACTCTGTTCACAGAACATTGTACAGACTTGGTGATTTTCGACGTTGTACTGAGGTTGTGTGTCGCATAGACACTCTGAGCAACTCAGGTCCTGAGCTGTAGCTTCTGACCTAACTTGTACTGGTATCTGTGTATTATCACAGTCGGGGATTTTCTTATGCTGAACTTAGATTCAGTAGTATGGGAGTTTTGTGACTTTTGTGGAGGATCTGCAGATGCTCCCTACTTAGTGTCGTTATATTATCTCCTTGTTCCTGATTCTGTGTCGCAGTTGCTTGTTATATTGCTGTTCGGCTTATCAGTCGTTTTATTGTTCAAGCAGACTGTTCTGTTTGCCAGTTGGTCAAGAACTTAGTTTATTTGAGGACTTTGTCAGTCACTTGTTTAAGTCTAGTCGAGTCTTGAGACATAGCGAACTACTTAGAGCACTTACACACATACACACTTACTTGTACATATTTGTAATATCTTATTAAATGTTAATGTACCAGACGGTACTTAAGAATTATAAATGCGATATGTGCTTTCAGCACAATAATACTGTACTCAAGAGAAGTGATTATTATTAATTTGTTTGAAGTGATTGATTTAATTTAATTTGATGATATACCTCTAGACTTAATAAATTTATTAAATTTTAATTTCTCTAGTTAGTAGCCTACCAGTTGTAATCCTGAAGCACTATTGAATCATACTGAATTCTAATGGATAATTGGACAAGGATACTGACTACTTGTTACGAAAACCCAGTAACAGGCTGTATGCTAGAAGGGCAGTCCTTTCTAGTATTCACTGGAGATCTCTAAGCTTTTAGAATCGCGTTTTTTGTAACAGCCTCTCATAGTGCATCACACAGGATGGTGTTTGCCTCTCATAGTCCATCACACAGGATGGTGTTTGCCTCTCATAGTGCATCACACAGGATGGTGTTTGCCTCTCATAGTGCATCACACAGGATGGTGTTTGCCTCTCATAGTGCATCACACAGGATGGTGTTTGCCTCTCATAGTGCATCACACAGGATGGTGTTTGCCTCTCATAGTGCATCACACAGGATGGTGTTTGCCTCTCATAGTGCATCACACAGGATGGTGTTTGCCTCTCATAGGCCATCACACAGGATGGTGTTTGCCTCTCATAGTCCACACAGGATGGTGTTTGCCTCTCATAGTCCATCACACAGGATGGGTTTCTTCTGTCATATTCCACCACACAGGATGGGCACATACTTAATTAGTGTCAGCCTGAGCTGGGAGACATCATTAGTGTCAGCCTGAGCTGGGAGACTTCATTAGTGTCAGCCTGAGCTGGGAGACTTCAGTAAGGTAGTGAGGATATCGTCAAGTATTTCATTAAAGGTTCATCAGCTGCGGCAGCTTCAAAGGTTTCCTTCTAACGGAGCTGCAGTTATTATTACCTGGGAATTACCATCTCTCAGGATGAACTGTCCTATACACAGGTGAAATGAAATTTTTGTGAAGATATCTCCTAAAATGGAAGAATGTGCCGGTTTAAAGAAGTCCCACTTAACTGAAGACCTTAATAGGTTTAGAATTTTGTTTGGATAATAATAATAATCACTCAACCGAACTACCAAGACTGCAAAAAATTCGCCTTAGGATATGGAAAATACTCTTAATCTTGTATTCACTAGTAACGAAGACCTGATACGAAACACAGTAATATCGAAGACAGTAAACTCATACCACAATCTAACAAAAATTTAGACCAACATACTCGCTGACTCTAATCAACAAAATACACCAAATAATGAGGGAATCTTCAACAAATTTAACTTCAACTGAGATCAAATAAATCGTGATCTTACTGAAATATGCTGGGCAGACGATATGCTTAACGTGGACCTGATCCAGTACTCTGAGTTTATCTTCTCCACCAGGTTGGAGGAGAAGATGCAGGTTGAAAGATAGAGTTGCGCAGAAATTCTCAAAGGTTGCAGATTTTCTAAACGACAATTCACAGCAATTACAGAAATTGAGAACCTTAAATTCTATCCAACGCATCATTCAGAATCCAGGAAAGATAAAGGAAGAAAAAAGCCAGAAGTGAAATTGAAAGAAATTCAAAATACTCTTCCTTACATTCAGAATGCAGGACCAAAACAACTAGTATCACGCCATTAATTAAAGTAGACACTGGCTCTTCACTGGCGACAACAAAGAAGTGAAATATTTAAGTCACAATACTACTCGGTGTTCAGTGAGTCACTACAGTTTGACGACTGACGACACAGAAAAAAAGCAAAAAGCTACGCACATCTCTGAAATTTCCGATACGCCTCTTGCTTGACTTGCAAGAAGCGATAGATTACCTCTAGGCTCAGACTCCTCCAACTCCACATACATCAAAAACTGCAAGAAACCTTTAATATTATATGGAAAAGGAGACCGAACACGGGTTATCCCACAGTCATTAACAATCACTGATACAGCCACATTCCACAAAGGTGGCAGCAAAGCAATTGCAAAAAGAAAAGAACTATCGACCGATAGCCCTAACGTCCCACATTATCAAGATCTTTGTAAGAGTCTTAAGAAGCAACATTGCCAGTCACGGGGAATGGCAGTAATTGTATATCCCAGAGCAACGTGGCTTGAGAACAAGTGGCTCCTGCCTCTTGCAGTTGTATCACTTTGTATTTGAAGTAGCTCTGCAGGTGTGAGTGCTTCAGGTAGCTCTGCAGGTGTGAGTGCTTCAGGTAGCTCTGCAGGTGTGAGTGCCTCAGGTAGCTCTGCAGGTGTGAGTGCTTCAGGTAGCTCTGCAGGTGTGAGTGCTTCAGGTAGCTCTGCAGGTGTGAGTGCTTCAGGTAGCTCTGCAGGTGTGAGTGCTTCAGGTAGCTCTGCAGGTGTGAGTGCTTCAGGTAGCTCTGCAGGTGTGAGTGCTTCAGGTAGCTCTGCAGGTGTGAGTGCTTCAGGTAGCTCTGCAGGTGTGTGCTTCAGGTAGCTCTGCAGGTGTGAGTGCTTCAGGTAGCTCGACTGGTGTGATTGCTTAGGTAGCTCTGCAGGTGTGAGTGCTTCAGGTAGCTCTGCAGGTGTGAGTGCTTCAGGTAGCTCTGCAGGCGTGAGTGCTTCAGGTAGCTCTACAGGTGTGAGTGCTTAGGTAGCTCTGCAGGTGTGAGTGCTTCAGGTAGCTCTGCAGGTGTGAGTGCTTCAGGTAGCTCTGCAGGTGTGAGTGCTTTAAGTATCTCTGCAGGTGTGAGTGCTTCAGGTAGCTCTGTAGGTGTGAATGCTTCAGGTAGTTCTGCAGGCGTGAGTGCTTCAGGTAGCTCTGCAGGGGTGAGTGCTTCAGGTAGCTCTGCAGGCGTGAGTGCTTCAGGTAGCTCTACAGGTGTGAGTGGTTCAGGAAGCTCTGCAGCTGTGAGTGCTTCAGGTAGCTCTGCAGGTGTGAGTGCTTCAGGTAGCTCTGCAGCTGTGAGTGCTTCAGGTAGCTCTGCAGGTGTGAGTGCTTTAAGTATCTCTGCAGGTGTGAGTGCTTCAGGTAGCTCTGTAGGTGTGAATGCTTCAGGTAGTTCTGCAGGCGTGAGTGCTTCAGGTAGCTCTGCAGGGGTGAGTGCTTCAGGTAGCTCTGCAGGCGTGAGTGCTTCAGGTAGCTCTACAGGTGTGAGTGGTTCAGGAAGCTCTGCAGCTGTGAGTGCTTCAGGTAGCTCCGCAGGCTTGAGTGCTTCAGGTAGCTCTGCAAGTGTGAGTGCTTCAAGTAGCTTTGCAGGTGTGAGTGCTTCAGGTAGATTTGCAGGTGTGAGTACATAAAGTAGCTCTGCAGGTGAGAGTGCTTCAGGTAGCTCTGCAGGTGTGAGTTCTTCAAGTAGCTCTGCAGGTGTGAGTGCTTCAGGTAGCTCTGGAAGTGTGAGTGCTTGAAGTAGCTCTGCAGGTGTGAGTGCTTCAGGTAGCTCTGCAAGTGTGAGTGCTTCAAGTACCTCTGCAGGTGTGAGTGCTTCAGGTAGCTCTGCAGGTGAGAGTGCTTCAGGTAGCTCTGCAGGTGTGAGTGCTTCAGGTAGCTCTGCAGGTGTGAGTGCTTCAGGTAACTCTGCAGGCGTGAGTGCTTCAGGTAGCTCTGCAGGTGTGAGTGCTTCAGGTAGCTCTTCAGGCATGAGTGCTTCAGGTAGCTCTGCGGGTGTGAGTGCTTCAAGTAGCTCTGCAGGCGTGAGTGCTTCAGGTAGCTCTGCAAGTGCGAGTGCTTCAAGTAGCTCTGCAGGTGTGAGTACTTCAGGTAGCTCTGCGGGTGTGAGTGCTTCAAGTAGCTCTGCAGGTGTGAGTGCTTCAGGTAGCTCTGCAGGCGTGAGTGCTTCAGGTAGCTCTGCAGGTGTGAGTTCTTCAAGTAGCTCTGCAGGTGTGAGTGTTTCAGGTAGATTTGCAGGTGTGAGTACATAAAGTAGCTCTGCAGGTGAGAGTGCTTCAGGAAGCTCTGCAGGTGTGAGTTCTTCAAGTAGCTCTGCAGGTGTGAGTGCTTCAGGTAGCTCTGGAAGTGTGAGTGCTTGAAGTAGCTCTGCAGGTGTGAGTTCTTCAGGTAGCTCTGCAGGCGTGAGTGCTTCAGGTACCTCTGCAAGTGTGAGTGCTTCAAGTAGCTCTGCAGGTGAGAGTGCTTCAGGTAGCTCTGCAGGTGTCAGTGCTTCAAGTAGCTCTGCAGGTGTGAGTGCTTCAGGTAGCTCTGCAGGTGTCAGTGCTTCAGGTAGCTCAGCAAGTGTGAGTGCTTCAAGTAGCTCTGCAGGTGTGAGTGCTTCAGGTACCTCTGCAGGCATGAGTGTTTCAGGTAGCTCTGCAGGTGTGAGTGCTTCAGGTAGCTCTGCAGGTGTGAGTGCTTCAGGTAGCTCACCAAGTGTGAGTACTTCAAGTAGCTCTGCAGGTGTGAGTGCTTCAGGTACCTCTGCAGGTGTGAGTGATTCAAGTACCTCTGCAGGTGTGAGTGCTTCAAGTAGTTCTGCAGGTGTGAGTGCTTCAGATAGCTCTGCAAGTGTGAGTGCTTCAGGTAGCTCTGCAGGTGTGAGTGCTTCAAGTACCTCTGCAGGTGTGAGTGCTTCAAGTACTTCTGCAGGTGTGAGTGCTTCAGATAGCTCTGCAAGTGTGAGTGCTTCGGGTAGATCTGCAGGTATGAGTGCTTCAGGTAACTCTGCAGGTGTGAGTGCTTCAAGTACCTCTGCAGGTGTGAGTGCTTCAAGTACCTCTGCAGGTGTGAGTGCTTCAAGTAGTTCTGCACGTGTGAGTGCTTCAGGTAGCTCTGCAAGTGTGAGTACTTCAGGTAGCTCTGCGGGTGTGAGTGCTTTAAGTAGCTCTGCAGGTGTGAGTGCTTCAGGTAGCTCTGCAGGCGTGAGTGCTTCCGGTAGCTCTGCAGGTGTGAGTGCTTTAAGTAGCTCTGCAGGTGTGAGTGATTCAGATAGCTCTGCAAGTGTGAGTACTTCAGGTAGCTCTGCAGGTGTGAGTGCTTCAGGTAGCTCTACAGGTGTGAGTGCTTTAGGTAGCTCTGCAGGTGTGCGTGATTCAGATTGCCCTGCAGGTGTGAGTGCTTCAAGTAGCTCTGCAGGTGTGAGTGCTTTAGGTAGCTCTGCAGGTGTGAGTGTTTCAGATTGCCCTGCAGGTGTGAGTGCTTCAAGTAGCTCTCAACGTGTGAGTGCTTCAAGTAGCTCTGCAGGTGTGAGTGCTTCAGGTAGCTCTGCAGGTGTGAGTGCTTCAAGTATCTCTGCAGGTGTGAGTGTTTCAAGTATCTCTGCAGGTGTGAGTGTTTCAAGTATCTCTGCATGTGTGAGTGTTTCAAGTAACTCTGCAGGTGTGAGTGTTTCAAGTATCTCTGCAGGTGTGAGTGTTTCAAGTATCTCTGCAGGTGTGAGTGTTTCAAGTAACTCTGCAGGTGTGAGTGTTTCAAGTAACTCTGCAGGTGTGAGTGTTTCAAGTATCTCTGCAGGTGTGAGTGTTTCAAGTAACTCTGCAGGTGTGAGTGTTTCAAGTATCTCTGCAGGTGTGAGTGTTTCAAGTATCTCTGCAGGTGTGAGTGTTTCAAGTAACTCTGCAGGTGTGAGTGCTTTAGGTAGCTCTGCAGGTGTGAGTGTTTCAGATTGCCCTGCAGGTGTGAGTGCTTCAAGTAGCTCTCAACGTGTGAGTGCTTCAAGTAACTCTGCAGGTGTGAGTGTTTCAAGTATCTCTGCAGGTGTGAGTGTTTCAAGTATCTCTGCAGGTGTGAGTGTTTCAAGTATCTCTGCAGGTGTGAGTGTTTCAAGTATCTCTGCAGGTGTGAGTGTTTCAAGTAACTCTGCAGGTGTGAGTGTTTCAAGTAACTCTGCAGGTGTGAGTGTTTCAAGTATCTCTGCAGGTGTGAGTGTTTCAAGTATCTCTACAGGTGTGAGTGTTTCAAGTAACTCTGCAGGTGTGAGTGTTTCAAGTAACTCTGCAGGTGAGTGTTTCAAGTATCTCTGCAGGTGTGAGTGTTTCAAGTATCTCTGCAGGTGTGAGTGTTTCAAGTAACTCTGCAGGTGTGAGTGTTTCAAGTATCTCTGCAGGTGTGAGTGTTTCAAGTATCTCTGCAGGTGTGAGTGTTTCAAGTATCTCTGCAGGTGTGAGTGTTTCAAGTATCTCTGCAGGTGTGAGTGTTTCAAGTAACTCTGCAGGTGTCAGTGTTTCAAGTATCTCTGCAGGTGTGAGTGTTTCAAGTATCTCTGCAGGTGTGAGTGTTTCAAGTATCTCTGCAGGTGTGAGTGTTTCAAGTATCTCTGCAGGTGTGAGTGTTTCAAGTAACTCTGCAGGTGTGAGTGTTTCAAGTATCTCTGCAGGTGTGAGTGTTTCAAGTATCTCTGCAGGTGTGAGTGTTTCAAGTATCTCTGCAGGTGTGAGTGTTTCAAGTATCTCTGCAGGTGTGAGTGTTTCAAGTATCTCTGCAGGTGTGAGTGTTTCAAGTAACTCTGCAGGTGTGAGTGTTTCAAGTAACTCTGCAGGTGTGAGTGTTTCAAGTATCTCTGCAGGTGTGAGTGTTTCAAGTATCTCTGCAGGTGTGAGTGTTTCAAGTATCTCTGCAGGTGTGAGTGTTTCAAGTATCTCTGCAGGTGTGAGTGTTTCAAGTAACTCTGCAGGTGTGAGTGTTTCAAGTAACTCTGCAGGTGTGAGTGTTTCAAGTAACTCTGCAGGTGTGAGTGTTTCAAGTATCTCTGCAGGTGTGAGTGTTTCAAGTATCTCTGCAGGTGTGAGTGTTTCAAGTATCTCTGCAGGTGTGAGTGTTTCAAGTATCTCTGCAGGTGTGAGTGTTTCAAGTATCTCTGCAGGTGTGAGTGTTTCAAGTATCTCTGCAGGTGTGAGTGTTTCAAGTAACTCTGCAGGTGTGAGTGTTTCAAGTAACTCTGCAGGTGTGAGTGTTTCAAGTAACTCTGCAGGTGTGAGTGTTTCAAGTATCTCTGCAGGTGTGAGTGTTTCAAGTATCTCTGCAGGTGTGAGTGTTTCAAGTATCTCTGCAGGTGTGAGTGTTTCAAGTATCTCTGCAGGTGTGAGTGTTTCAAATGTATCAGATATGTGACATGTCTTAATACAGGAGTAGGAAATAGTGGTTTTTATTTGTATTGCTGCTGCTACTGTTGGTAGGATGCTGCTACTGTTGGTAGGATGCTGCTACTGTTGGTAGGATGCTGCTACTGCTGGTAGGATGCTGCTACTGTTGGTAGGATGCTGCTACTGCTGGTAGGATGCTGCTACTGTTGGTAGGATGCTGCTACTGTTGGTAGGATGCTGCTACTGCTGGTAGGATGCTGCTGCTGCTGGTAGGATGCTGCTACTGCTGGTAGGATGCTGCTACTGCTGGTAGGATGCTGCTACTGTTGGTAGGATGCTGCTACTACTGCTGGTAGGATGCTACTACTACTGCTGGTAGGATGCTGCTACTGCTGGTAGGATGCTGCTACTACTGCTGGTAGGATGCTACTACTACTGCTAGTAGGATGCTGCCACTACTGCTAGAAGGATGCTGCTACTCATGCTAGTTGGATGCTGGCACTACTGCTAGTAGGATGCTGCCACTACTGCTAGTAGGATGCTGACACTACTGCTAGTAGGATGCTGACACTACTGCTAGTAGGATGGTGGCACTACTGCTAGTAGGATGCTGGCACTACTGCTAGTAGAACGCTGCCACTACTGCTAGTAGGATGCTGCTACTACTGCTAATAGGATGCTGCCATTACTGCTAGTAGGATGCTGCCACTACTGCTAGTAGGATGCTGGCACTACTGCTAGTAGGATGCTGGCACTACTGCTAGTAGGATGCTGGCACTACTGCTAGTAGGATGCTGGCACTACTTCTAGTAGGATGCTGGCACTACTTCTAGTAGGATGCTGCCACTACTGCTAGTAGGATGCTGCCACTACTGCTAGTAGGACGCTGGCACTACTGCTAGTAGGATGCTTGCACTACTAGTAGGATGCTGCCACTACTGCTAGTAGGATGCTGCCACTACTACTAATAGGATGCTGCCACTACTGCTAGTAGGATGCTGCCACTACTGCTAGTAGGATGCTGGCACTACTGCTAGTAGGATGCTTGCACTACTAGTAGGATGCTGCCACTACTGCTAGTAGGATGCTGCCACTTCTACTAATAGGATGCTGCCACTACTGCTAGAAGGATGCTGCTACTACTGCTAGTAGGATGCTGCCACTACTGCTAGTAGGATGCTGCCACTACTGCTAGTAGGATGCTGGCACTACTGCTAGTAGGATGCTGGCACTACTGCTAGTAGGATGCTGCCACTACTGCTAGTAGGATCCTGCCACTACTGCTAGTAGGATGCTGACACTACTGCTAGTAGGATGCTGGCACTACTGCTAGTAGAACGCTGCCACTACTGCTAGTAGGATGCTGCTACTACTGCTAATAGGATGCTGCCATTACTGCTAGTAGGATGCTGCCACTACTGCTAGTAGGATGCTGGCACTACTGCTAGTAGGATGCTGGCACTACTGCTAGTAGGATGCTGGCACTACTGCTAGTAGGATGCTGGCACTACTTCTAGTAGGATGCTGCCACTACTGCTAGTAGGATGCTGCCACTACTGCTAGTAGGATGCTGGCACTACTGCTTGTAGGATGCTTGCACTACTAGTAGGATGCTGCCACTACTGCTAGTAGGATGCTGCCACTACTACTAATAGGATGCTGCCACTACTGCTAGTAGGATGCTGCCACTACTGCTAGTAGGATGCTGGCACTACTGCTAGTAGGATGCTGGCACTACTTCTAGTACGATGCTGGCACTACTGCTAGTAGGATGCTGGCACTACTGCTAGTAGGATGCTGGCACTACTTCTAGTAGGATGCTGGCACTACTTCTAGTAGGATGCTGCCACTACTGCTAGTAGGATGCTGCCACTACTGCTAGTAGGACGCTGGCACTACTGCTAGTAGGATGCTTGCACTACTAGTAGGATGCTGCCACTACTGCTAGTAGGATGCTGCCACTACTACTAATAGGATGCTGCCACTACTGCTAGTAGGATGCTGCCACTACTGCTAGTAGGATGCTGGCACTACTGCTTGTAGGATGCTTGCACTACTAGTAGGATGCTGCCACTACTGCTAATAGGATGCTGCCACTACTAGTAATAGGATGCTGCCACTACTGCTAGTAGGATGCTGCCACTACTGCTAGTAGGATGCTGGCACTACTGCTAGTAGGATGCTGCCACTACTGCTAGTAGGATGCTGGCACTACTGCTAGTAGGATGCTGGCACTACTGCTAGTAGGATGCTGGCACTACTGCTAGTAGGATGCTGCCACTACTGCTAGTAGGATGCTGGCACTACTGCTAGTAGGATGCTGGCACTACTGCTAGTAGGATGCTGGCACTACTGCTAGTAGGATGCTGCTGTTGCAAGTAGGATACTGCTACAACTGATTATAAACTGCTTCTGTTGCACCATCGTATAATCAGTAGTCTAACTGCTGTTGCAGCATTGTATAAGTCAGCAGTCTAGAGCTCCTAGATCTGTTTGTAGATGAGAGCAAGATGTATAACATATCTCTCTCTCTGTCCCCTCGTCCTCTCCCCAGCAGTGAGGGGTGACCCCCTCCCCAGGAGTGAGGGTGACCCCCCTCCCCAGGAGTGAGGGTGACCCCCTCCCCAGGAGTGAGGGTGACCCCCCTCCCCAGCAGTGAGGGGTGACCCCCTCCCCAGGAGTGAGGGTGACCCCCCTCCCCAGAAGTGAGGGTGACCCCTCTCCCCAGCAGTGAGGATGACCCCCCTCCCTAGCAGTGAGGGTGACCCCCCTCCCCAGCAGTGAGGGTGACTCCCTCCCCAGCAGTGAGGGTGACCCCGTTCCCCAGCAGTGAGGGTGACCCCCCTCCCCAGCAGTGAGGGTGACCTCCCTCCCCAGCAGTGAGGGTGACCCCCCTCCCCAGCAGTGAGGGTGACCCCCCTCCCAAGCAGTGAGGGTGACCCCCTCCCCAACAGTGAGGGTGACCCTCCTCCCCAGCAGTAAGGGTGACCCCCTCCCCAGCAGTGAGGGTGACCCCCTCCCCAGCAGTGAGGGTGACCCCCTCCCCAGCAGTGAGGGTGACCCCCCTCCCCAGCAGTGAAGGTGACCCCCTCCCCAGCAGTGAGGGTGACCCCCTCCCCAGCAGTGAGGGTGAGCTCCCTCCCCAGCAGTGAGGGTGACCCCCTCCCAAGGAGTGAGGGTAACCCCCCTCCCCAGCAGTGAGGGTGACCCCCCTCCCTAGCAGTGAGGGTGACCCCCCTCCCCAGCAGTGAGGGTGACCCCCCTCCCCAGCAGTGAGGGTGACCCCCCTCCGCAGCAGTGAGAGTGACCCCCTCCCCAGCAGTGAGGGTGACCCTTCTCCCCAGCAGTGAGGGTGATCCCCCTCCCCAGCAGTGAGGGTGACCCCCTCCCCAGCAGTGAGGGTGACCCCCCTCCCCAGCAGTGAGGGTGACCCCCCTCCCATGCAGTGAGGGTGACCCCCCTTCCCAGCAGTGAGGGTGACCCCCCTCCCCAGCAGTGAGGGTAACCCCCTCCCCAGCAGTGAGGGTGACCCCCCTCCCCAGCAGTGAGGGTGACCCCCCTTCCCAGCAGTGAGGGTGACCCCCCTCCCCAGCAGTGAGGGTGACCCTCCTCCCCAGCAGTGAGGGTAACCCCCTCCCCAGCAGTGAGGGTGACCTCCCTCCCCAGCAGTGAGGGTGACCCCCCTCCCCAGCAGTAAGGGTGACCCCCTCTCCAGCAGTGAGGGTGACCCCCTCCTCAGCAGTGAGGGTGACCCCCTCCCCAGCAGTGAGGGTGACCCCCCTCCCCAGCAGTGAGGGTGACCCCCCTCCCCAGCAGTGAGGGTGACCCCCCTCCCCAGCAGTGAGGGTGACCCCCTCCCCAGCAGTGAGGGTGACCCCCCTCCCCAGCAGTGAGGGTGACCCCCTCCCCCGCCGTGAGGGTGACCCCCTCCCCAGCAGTGAGGGTGACCCCCTCCCCAGCAGTGAGGGTGACCCCCTCCCCAGCAGTGAGGGTGAACCCCCTCCCCAGCAGTGAGGGTGACCCCCCTCCCCAGCAGTGAGGGTGACCCCCCTCCCCAGCAGTGAGGGTGACCCCCCTCCCCAGCAGTGAGGGGCGCGGGGGCATGTATTATAAATGGAAGATCTTCAAGTGTTTAACTTCCACGAGGACTTCACAACTTTTTAAGAATAATCATGCTACCTTTTTTCTCTGAGTGTATTTTAGCGCCACTCAGGGGAACTGGCAGGCACGGTGGCAGGCACTGGAAGTGGCACACTAGGAAAATGGCAGACACGGTGGCAAGCACAGTGCATGAGAGGTCATATTGATGTCCAGAAGTCCAAGAAGGTTTCTGGCAGAAGGTTTAGTTGACTTACAGTCACAGTTGTTATGTTGATGGTGCTGGTGAGCGTAGACTGAAGGTGTGGTCATCTCTGAGTGTCACCATCCTTGATGGTGTTGTGTAGACTCTAGGTGTGGTCTACTGAATGTCACCATCCTTGATGGTGTTGTGTAGACTCTAGGTGTGGTCTACTGAATGTCACCATCCTTGATGGTGTTGTGTAGACTCTAGATGTGGTCATCTCTGAGTGTCACCATCCTTGATGGTGTTGTGTAGACTCTAGGTGTGGTCTACTGAATGTCACCATCCTTGATGGTGTTGTGTAGACTCTAGATGTGATCTACTGAATGTCACCATCCTTGATGGTGTTGTGTAGACTCTAGATGTGATCTACTGAATGTCACCATCCTTGATGGTGTTGTGTAGACTCTAGATGTGGTCTACTGAATGTCACCATCCTTGATGGTGTTGTGTAGACTCTAGATGTGGTCTACTGAATGCCACCATCCTTGATGGTGTTGTGTAGACTCTAGATGTGGTCTACTGAATGTCACCATCCTTGATGGTGTTGTGTAGACTCTAGATGTGATCTACTGAATGTCACCATCCTTGATGGTGTTGTGTAGACTCTAGATGTGGTCATCTCTGAGTGTCACCATCCCTGGCAGTCAGCAGTGCATCAGTGCAGTACCTCAGTGGTTATGGTACTTCCGCTCTCACTACACTGGTGTTAAAGCTGATCACTGCGCTGACGTAGTACTCTCAAATACGTTTCTGGTGTCCAGGCGTCTCACCTGTGTATATAACGTCACAGTGTTGTATACACTGTGTATATAACGTCACAGTGTTGTATACACTTTGTATATCAAGTCACAGTGTAGTATACACTGCATAGTATATTAAATCCACCACTGTGCTGTTTTTCTATCAATAAAATAATGGAGGGGAGGTAAGAAAGGTGTGAGGGAAGAGAGAGAATGGTGTGTGAAGGAGCCAAAGGAAGGTGGATATGAGGAAGAGGGGGAAGGGAGTGTGAGGAAGATGTGATGGAGGGGTTGAAGGAAGGGATCGGTGGGGGTAAGGGAGGGGGTAACGACCCCCTGAGGAACCCCCGCTCCGACACTGACTTACTCCCAACATCTGCAAGTGAAAACACCACACCTGTTCCCTCCCCTCTTCACCCCCCCCCGCACACTAGGTACACCTCCCCATGTGTATTATAACTAGGTGTAGCAAGTGTAACACAGTCAGGTGTAGCACAGCCAGGTGTAGCACAGCCAGGTGTAACATAGCCAAATGCAATACAGCCTGGTGTAACACAGGTGTAACACAGCCTGGTGTAACACAGCCTGGTGTAACACAGGTGTAACACAGCCTGGTGTAACACAGGTGTAACACAGCCTGGTGTAACACAGCTTGGTGTAACATAACCTGGTGTAGCACAGCCAGGTGTAGCACAACCATGTGTAACATAGCTAAGTGTAATACAGCCTGGTGTAACACAGCCTTGTGTAACACAGCCTGGTGTAACACAGCCAGGTGTAGCAAAGCCTAGTGTAACAGCCAAGTTTAATACAGCCTTGTGTAACAGGTGTAACACAGCCTGGTGTAACACAGCCTGGTATAACAGCCTGGTGTAACACAGCCTGGTGTAACACAGCTTGGTGTAACAGCCTGGTGTAACACAGCCTGGTGTAACACAGCCTGGTGTAACACAGCCTGGTGTAACAGCCTGGTGTAACACAGCCTGGTGTAACACAGCCTGGTATAACAGCCTGGTGTAACACAGCCTGGTGTAACACAGCCTGATATAACAGCCTGGTGTAACACAGCCTGGTGTAACACAGCTTGGTGTAACAGCCTGGTGTAACACAGCCTGGTGTAACACAGCCTGGTGTAACAGTCTGGTGTAACACAGCCGGTGTAACACAGCCTGGTATAACAGCCTGGTGTAACACAGTCTGGTGTAACACAGCCTGGTGTAACACAGCCTGGTGTAACACAGCCTGGTGTAACAGCCTGGTGTAACACAGCCTGGTGTAACAGCCTGGTGTAACACAGCCTGGTATAACAGCCTGGTGTAACACAGCCTGGTATAACAACCTGGTATAACAGCCTGGTGTAACACAGCCTGGTATAACAGCCTGGTGTAACACAGCCTGGTGTAACACAGCCTGGTGTAACACAGCCTGGTGTAACACAACCTGGTGTAACACAGCCTGGTGTAACACAGCCTGGTGTAACACAGCCTGGTGTAACACAGCCTGGTGTAACACAGCCTGGTGTAACACAACCTGGTGTAACGCAGCCTGGTGTAACACAGCCTGGTGTAACACAGCCTGGTGTAACACAACCTGGTGTAACACAGCCTGGTGTAACACAGCCTGGTGTAACACAGCCTGGTGTAACGCAGCCTGGTATAACAGCCTGGTGTAACACAGCCTGGTGTAACAGCCTGGTGTAACACAGCCTGGTGTAACACAGCCTGGTGTAACAGCCTGGTGTAACACAGCCTGGTGTAACAGCCTGGTGTAACACAGCCTGGTGTAACACAGCCTGGTATAACAGCCTGGTGTAACACAGCCTGGTGTAACAGCCTGGTGTAACACAGCCTGGTGTAACACAGCCTGGTGTAACACAGCCTGGTGTAACACAGCCTGGTGTAACAGCCTGGTGTAACACAGCCTGGTGTAACACAGCCTGGTGTAACACAGCCTGGTGTAACACAGCCTGGTGTAACAGCCTGGTGTAACACAGCCTGGTGTAACACAGCCTGGTGTAACACAGCCTGGTGTAACACAGCCTGGTGTAGCAACCTGGTATAGCAGCCTGGTGTAACAGCCTGGGGTAGCAGCCTATTGTAGCAGCCAGGTGTAACAGCTTGGTGTAGCAGCCTGGTGTAACAGTCTGGTGTAATAGCCTGGTGTAACACAGCCTGGTGTAACACAGCCTGGTGTAACAGGTGTAACACAGCCTGGTGTAACACAGCCTGGTATAACAGCCTGGTGTAACACAGCCTGGTGTAACACAGCCTGGTGTAACACAGCCTGGTGTAACACAGCCTGGTGTAACAGCCTGGTGTAACACAGCCTGGTGTAACACAGCCTGGTGTAACAGCCTGGTGTAACACAGCCTGGTGTAACACAGCCTGGTGTAACAGCCTGGTGTAACACAGCCTGGTGTAACAGCCTGGTGTAACACAGCCTGGTGTAACACAGCCTGGTGTAACACAGCCTGGTGTAACACAGCCTGGTGCAACACAGCCTGGTGTAACACAGCCTGGTGTAACACAGCCTGGTGTAACAGCCTGGTGTAACACAGCCTGGTGTAACACAGCCTGGTGTAACACAGCCTGGTATAACAGCCTGGTGTAACAGCCTGGTGTAACACAGGGTGTAACACAGCCTGGTGTAACAGCCTGGTGTAACACAGGGTGTAACACAGCCTGGTGTAACAGCCTGGTGTAACACAGCCTGGTGTAACACAGCCTGGTGTAACACAGCCTGGTGCAACAGCCTGGTGTAACAGCCTGGTGTAGCAGCCTGGTGTAGCAGCCTGGGGCAACAGCCTGGGGTAACAGCCTGGGGTAACAGCCTGGGGTAGCAGCCTGATGTAGCAGCCTGGGGTAACAGCCTGGGGTAACAGCCTGGTGTAACACAGCCTGGTATAACAGCCTGGTATAACAGCCTGGTGTAACACAGCCTGGTGTAACACAGCCTGGTGTAACAGCCTGGTGTAACACAGCCTGGTGTAACACAGCCTGGTGTAACACAGCCTGGTGTAACACAGCCTGGTGTAACACAGCCTGGTGTAACAGCCTGGTGTAACACAGCCTGGTGTAACACAGCCTGGTGTAACAGCCTGGTGTAACACAGCCTGGTGTAACACAGCCTGGTGTAACACAGCCTGGTGTAACACAGCCTGGTATAACAGCCTGGTGTAACAGCCTGGTGTAACACAGCCTGGTGTAACACAGCCTGGTGTAACACAGCCTGGTGTAACACAGCTTGGTGTAACACAGCCTGGTGTAACACAGCCTGGTGTAACACAGCCTAGTGCAACACTACACAAACAATATAAGTAAGAGTTTACAGCAGTAAAGTCAAACTTTCTAAAACTATTCTTTACTCTACTTTAATATTTGTTTGTTAATTTGTTTTGCCTTGCATTAGCTCCATTACAGAAATCTAAATTCTAACACAGTAACGTTAGATTTGAATTAGAAAACTTGCAGTTTATTGGAACCATCCATTGTGCACCCCATAACCATCCTCTGGAGGGTAGTGGAGGATCATATGGATACACAATAGGCCTAGGAACAAGGCCCCAAAAGGATTAACAGCAGTACACACACACACACATATATATATATATATATATATATATATATATATATCTATATATATATATATATATATATATATATATATATATATATATATGTCGTGCCGAATATGTAAAACTGGTCAATTAGCAAGAACTCATTTAAAATTAAGTCCTTTCTGAAATTTTCTCTTATACGTTTAAAGATATATCTTTTTCATTAATGTTGATGTAAAAATCTATAATTGTGCTCCAAAAGAATCTTAGAAAACTTACCTAACCTTATTACAACAAGAACAATTTATTTTAGCCTAACCCAACTAAATATATTTTAGATTTGTTTACAATAATTTAGTACTAAACAAACACAGTGAAATATATTTTTTTCGTTAGGTTCAGAATGATTTTGGCGAAATTATTGCATACACAAATTTTCGCTTGTCCTATATGGCAAGATGAGCGTTGCTATTTAAGCCAAGATCCCAAGTTCTGCCTATTCGGCACGACATATATATATATATATATATATATATATATATATATATATATATATATATATATATATATATTTATTTATAATCGCGAATGAGCGACACAAGATGCAAAATAACCACATGAGGAGTTAAATGATAGCTGTAGGTCTTCCTGGAGAGAGGTGTTCCCTGTTCCCATGAACGGATCTTCCCGGATTACCTGCTCTATTTCTGCAACAATGCAAGTTCCTGATGATGCGTTGATTGCAACACGAAGGGCTAGAGTTATCATTCAACTGCCCCTCTGGTTATTTTTCATGCAGATATCTGTAGATTATGTCCACCCGTTGTAAGCCAAATTAGGATATTTGTTTAATATATCTGATATCTTATTTCATTAATAAGATAACTTGACATATTATGCAGTACAGTAGATGGAGAGTCAAGCACATAGCGGTCAAGACAGTGACTAGACTTTACATTTAGTTGGATTATCAAATGTATATTTGCCAGACTGCCAGAAGTATTTGTGACTGAGCTTAAGCTTGGTTACTACATCAGTCTTTGTAACATTGTAAGCTGCTCCGTATGTGTTTATCTACGTTCATGTTATCATAGTGATAACTAGTCTCAGGTTCCTCTCTTTATTCCTGTGTCATTCAGAGTCATTATTTACCTCTTTCCTAATATTATTCCTGCTGTTTGACTCAGACAAATCAAGGTTATACTAAACTTCTTGTTTCAAAGTACTATATTACGGTAATTTATCAGCTTTCTGATTTCATAATATCTTTACTTGGCTTTTACAATAAATAAGTGGCTAGAGTATACACAGGTAGTTCATATATGCCTGTTATTTGTGTATTTGTCCAGTAACGGTATTGTACTTTTGGCTAGAGTAATTACGCGTTTATTGATGACGGAGTCAACAATGATCAAGAAGTCCGATTTATTGATATAAGTTAATGTTTAGTGCCGTTATGATGGCAAATAATTCAAATTCAAATGTTTATTTCCTTGTAAAAGGTTACCGTGTGTTGTTTACATGTTATAAAATATTAATTACAAAGAAGGCATTTCAGGCAGTTTATAATGTAGAAGCCCAGTTATTAATTCTAGTGCCTAACTCAACATAGTTGCTATGATTCTTATCTAAGTATTTAACAAGAGTAGATGCAGCCCTGCCAGTAGACTCTCGCTTAGATCCATCATTGTCTTGAAGTTGATTTAAGAAATGGATTACTGTTGATTCTTGGGAGGTACTGTAAGGTAGGAGTGAAATGCGTTGTTTATGGAGATACAGTACTTAATGTCTATAGAATTTAATATAATTGCACGTTTTCACACTGCAGTTTAGTTTGTGTATATTGTCTACATTTTACAAGAATTGTGCTAACATTGTCGGGTTTATTTCTCAACTTTTTAATGTCAAGTGAAGCATTAGACCCAATTATCTTATCAGTGATGTTAGCAGCAGCGAGCTCCTTACATTAAGAACTTTGGTGGTTTCACAACATTAATTCTGAGGGCTTCATTTTGCATTAGCTATAAGGATCGAAGACATTTTTCCCTTAACTAATATTACTATGGGCATAGCATAGTCAGTTAAGGATCTAGTATAGGTTATATACATCATTCTCACTGTTCTTACATTAGCACCATATTTATGTAAATGTACACACATGCGACCTTCTGAATATATTATGTCGGTTACACCTCGCTCCCCGGGACCTTTGTCAGGCTCTTAGATCATCTGCATGCTGTTCTGTGTGTGTGTGTGTGTGTGTGTGTGTGTGTGTGTGTGTGTGTGTGTGTGTGTGTGTGTGTGTGTATGTGTGTGTGTGTGTGTAGTACATGTGTGTGTGTCTGAGTGTGGTTGATGTGTGTGTGTGTGTGAGTACTCACCTAGTTGTACTCACCTAGTTGAGGTTGCAGGGGTCGAGTCCAAGCTCCTGGCCCCGCCTCTTCACTGGTCGCTACTAGGTCACTCTCCCTGAACCGTGAGCTTTACCATACCTCTGCTTAAAGCTATGTATGGATCCTGCCTCCACTACATCGCTTCCCAAACTATTCCACTTCCTGACTACTCTGAGGTGTGTGTGTGTGTGTGTGTGTGTGTGTGTGTGTGTGTGTGTGTGTGTGTGTGTGTGTGTGTGTGTGTGAGAGAGAATGTGTGTGTGTGTGAATGTGTGTGTGTGTGAGTGTAGTAGATGTGTGTGTGTGTGAGTGTAGTAGAGTGCGTGGTAAGAGGCAGTAGCTCGGTGTTCTACCACACCCAACAATCCCATCATTGTGGTGGATTATGGCAGCTGCTGTCATGTTCTCCCATGTTAGAGATATTGTTTGTTTGACAGCTCTTGTTTGTTTAAAAGCTATTATTTGAGAGCCATTGTTACCGCTAAACGTAATTGTCACCTCTTAACATGACTGTTTCTGCTTAGCAGGACTGTGTCTTCAAAACGGAATTGTTGAGATGACAAGAAACAGGTGATATTTTAATACGTAATATAACCACAATGAAAAGCAGTAATATTCCAAGAGTTTGTATGATGAGTCAATCACATCGTCAAGGAGGAGTCAAGAGCTGGAGCCTGAAGTTACGTTGAATCACCTGTCAAAGCTTTTAAATACCCTGTAGAGTGATTAGTATAAACTTCAGCAAGTATTTTACATGTAAATCAATAACTGGACTAAATATGACGGAGTTCTATATAAAAATGGTTCTGATTGCAGTTTGAGTGTAAATTCAGGATTATAAAATAAACGCTTTGATAATTATTTGAAGAAAAATGCGAGAATTTTCACCCATGTTGACACTGAAATCACCTGATGTAGTCTGGGTTAACTTGTAACCCAGCTACATGTGTGTGATGCCACCTCTCTCTCTCTCTCTCTCTCTCTCTCTCTCTCTCTCTCTCTCTCTCTCTCTCTCTCTCTCTCTCTCTCTCTCTCTCTCTCTCTCTCTCTCTCTCTCTCTCTCTCTCTCTCTCTCTCTCTCTCTCTCTCTCTCTCTCTCTCTCTTTCTCTCTCTGTCATCTAAGGTTCTTATGTATAATGAATCTCTACAGTACATAAAACAATGTTTACTCATTGTCTTTACTCTTCCTTGTAAAACTGAGTGAGAGATCACTTAAGCACTTAGAATTTTATTTTCCTTCACTGTGGTTGTAATAAAATCTAAATCGGATAGTTTATATTAAAAAAGTATAGTATGAAGAGACTTGGTCCTGAACTCTCATTCTTAATGTTTGTTAAGAATCCACTTTCTTAATGCTATGTGGTTTCTGACTTTTATTTACACATTCTTTTACAAGTATTTACGAACTGTCTTTTTTTTCTCTTTGCAGAACATTGTAGTGATTTGAGTGTGTTGATGCTTGTGACATGCCTGTGACTGCTTTCCAGTGTTATTCTTGTTTTAAAGCCACACCTGGAGGCCTTACTGTGCTGGGCGTCTAGTCAGCCAGGCTATTGCTGCCAGCCAGTAAAGTGAGTATTTATCTTAATGTTATTTGTATAAATAAGACTCAAGTGCAACGTTTAACAAACTGCAGTGAGGAGACGAGACATGATCATCACATGTATCATCATAAAAAGGTATGAACATGTAGATAAAGTTTTTTTTTCTTTTTTTTTTTTGCTTTAGGGAGATCAATATAGATAACTTTTTAAGCTTTATTAAGTACTTGTGGATACGGATGAATATTTTAACTTCGTGTAGAACAATTAGATATAGATAATATTTAGCTCCTTAAGGGGAACAAGAAGTTGGAGTTACAAGGTGAGAAGACGTGCGGTGCCAGCCAGACACCTGCAAGTATTCCTCCCACACCACAGTGATGTATTGCTGGACTCTGACTCAGATTATGCAACCACTATAGTGTTTAGTTAATTATCTAATAAACTGAACACTGTTGATTAGGACACCACCAGCATAACTCTGCTGCTGTAGTTGCAGATAGATAAGAGAGTGGTAATACCATCTAAGTCTGCCATTGTCGCTAGGGCAGACTTATGAGCTAACTCACTGTGAAGGGAGTCTCTCTCTCTCTCTCTCTCACACACACACACACACACACACACACACACACGCGCGCGCACGCAAGCACACAGGTGTGGCTAGACACACACCTGTAATGAGAAAACATTTCGCTCCAACTTTCGTGACTTGAAACAGCTTTTCGAGAAAACGGTTGGCATAATTGTGTATCCCGTCACCCTGCAAGAGATAGTGGGTTGAAGGTGGGTAAATGATGGTGGTGTACCCGTGACTGGGATGTTTGCCACAGTGGTGATTGGAGCAGGAAAGGATTTAAGCTGGTTTCTTTAGTAAGGACTTCTACAGGGTGAGTATATACTGTTGTTACTGACTTGGCGTGAGAATAACCACTGTGTGGGTTCAACGTGGACTAGCTGTGAGCGGGAGGAAAATGCATGTTGGATGTGGGCGAGTGGTGGGCGTGAGTGTGGGTTTGGGTGGGGTGTGGGTGAGCGAGGGGAGGTGGGGGTAGACCACGTACAAGGCTACCGTGGTCTGAACCATAAAGAATAGCCATAAAGATGGTAGCTTGCTCGCTATCATCCACCTCTTCAATCTTTAAACGCCTCTTGTTGGTGGCTCGTCTCTCCCTCTCCTCCCCCTTCATTCCTTCCACTGTTTTACACCCCCTCCTGGGGTACTGGCACTAGTGGCACTCGTAGCCTGTATCCTTCTTGTTGCTTTGCATACATGCCGTTGGCATCCCCCCCCAGGGGAAGGTGTTCCCGTGGGGGGTGTCCCTGGTGGGTTATGGGTCTCAGGAGTGCCTGGTGTTCCCCTGGGTATTATAAAGAATCTGGCTATACCTGCTGCGCTCCTGAATAATTTATGCTAGACGAACGAGGCGGGTTTTTAGTCGAGGCGGCCGGCCCGTGTAATCTTAAGTGTACCCGAGAGACTAACACCAGCCTCCCTCCCTCCCTCACGGACTGCTGCTACCACGCCTACTGCTCTTCTGCTCCTACTGTTGCTGTCTCTACTGCTGCTCATGTTCCTACTGCTGATCTTCCCACTATTTCTGATGTTCCTATTGCTATTGCTACTGCTCCTGTTCCTACGGCTGCCTCAACTGTTCTTACTGCTGCTGGCGGTGTTCTGCTACTATTGGATTCAAATAAACGAACGACACACACTTAGCAGTAAAAGCGTGTATCTGGACCACGCTTCGCTTTGTGTACACCTTTGGTTAAGTCATACTGAAGATACAACTCGAAGGCACTTGTATACTCCTGCTGGAGAGGTTGAGTGAGAACACTGGAGTGTGTGGCAGACAGTGGCTTCTTCCGTTGTGATGTACAGGAGATTCACTGGTCAGTTATGTTGAAATGTTGGCCACCACTCTGTTGCCAAGGCTGTTCCAGTGATGTGTACCAGTGGATTGAATGGGTTGAACAGCGCAATGGTTGAACTAAGGCGCTGGTATTCTCGCCTCTGTTGTTGCTCCTGTTGGGTTCTGTGAACCATGGTGCTATTACTCTCGCTTCTGTTGTTCCCGTTTTTGCTGACTCTAACTGTTGTTCCTTATACTTCACATTCTGTTGTTGCTGTTCTACATCACATCTGCTAAATTACTGCTGTAGCAGTTCACGCCCAGCGCCCACCTTGCTGTTTGATACCAACCACCAAAGCCGCCGCCGCACCCTCCACTCCCTCCCTGTTACGACACCCAGCAGCTCCCTGCA
>NC_091295.1:40446308-40448808 GCF_038502225.1 Cherax quadricarinatus | reverse complement strand
AGACAACAAGAATACTGGTGAGATCAGGAGGCACGAGAGGTGAGGAGACAACAAGAATACTGGTGAGATCAGGAGGCACGAGAGGTGAGGAGACAACAAGAATACTGGTGAGATCAGGAGGCACGAGAGGTGAGGAGACAACAAGAATACTGGTGAGATCAGGAGGCACGAGAGGTGAGGAGACAGCAAGAGTACTGGTGAGATCAGGAGGCACGAGAGGTGAGGAGACAACAAGAATACTGGTGAGATCAGGAGGCACGAGAGGTGAGGAGACAACAAGAATACTGGTGAGATCAGGAGGCACGAGAGGTGAGGAGACAACAAGAGTACTGGTGAGATCAGGAGGCACGAGAGGTGAGGAGACAACAAGAGTACTGGTGAGATAAGGAGGCACGAGAGGTGAAGAGACAACAAGAATACTGGTGAGATCAGGAGGCATGAGAGGTGAGGAGACAACAAGAGTACTGGTGAGATCAGGAGGCACGAGAGGTGAGGAGACAACAAGAATACTGGTGAGATCAGGAGGCACGAGAGGTGAGGAGACAACAAGAGTACTGGTGAGATCAGGAGGCACGAGAGGTGAGGAGACAACAAGAATACTGGTGAGATCAGGAGGCACGAGAGGTGATTAGACAACAAGAGTACTGGTGAGATCAGGAGGCACGAGAGGTGAGGAGACAACAAAAGTACTGGTGAGATCAGGAGGCACGAGAGGTGAAGAGACAACAAGAATACTGGTGAGATCAGGAGGCACGAGAGGTGAGGAGACAACAAGAATACTGGTGAGATCAGGAGGCACGAGAGGTGAGGAGACAACAAGAGTACTGGTGAGATCAGGAGGCACGAGAGGTGAGGAGACAACAAGAGTACTGGTGAGATCAGGAGGCACGAGAGGTGAGGAGACAACAAGAGTACTGGTGAGATCAGGAGGCACGAGAGGTGAGGAGACAACAAGAGTACTGGTGAGATCAGGAGGCACGAGAGGTGAAGAGACAACAAGAATACTGGTGAGATCAGGAGGCATGAGAGGTGAGGAGACAAGAGTACTGGTGAGATCAGGAGGCACGAGAGGTGAGGAGACAACAAGAATACTGGTGAGATCAGGAGGCACGAGAGGTGAGGAGACAACAAGAATACTGGTGAGATCAGGAGGCACGAGAGGTGAGGAGACAACAAGAGTACAGGTGAGATCAGGAGGCACGAGAGGTGAGGAGACAACAAGAGTACTGGTGAGATCAGGAGGCACGAGAGGTGAGGAGACAAAAGAATACTGGTGAGATCAGGAGGCACGAGAGGTGAGGAGACAACAAGAGTACTGGTGAGATCAGGAGGCACGAGAGGTGAGGAGACAACAAGAGTACTAGTGAGACCAGGAGGCACGAGAGGTGAGGAGAGAGGCTTTAAGAGTACCTGTGACAACAAACTAGGCAGTCTGGAACGCAAGGTAATGCGGTTAATATCACTAATGATTGCGGATATGAAGAGGTAGGTGCTAGATCAGGAAGATGGGGGGGATGCTGGAGTGTAAAGGTGGCATTAGAGACGGAAATTTTTCAGAAAATCGGGAGATCCTGCCAGGACAAACAAGGAAGGATCGCTGTGATCATATGGTAACGAGTATCTCCAGACAGTCTTGAGTCAGAAAGCGTTCTTGAGGGATGCAGTTGTAAGCAGGTTAAGAGTATGTTACATTTTATGCGGCCTATGCCACATACCCATACAGGCATGCCTCCCAACCAGCGAACCACGTTCTAAGGGTTTAACAAGCAGGGACCCCATCGTTATACCCGTACCTTGGTTCAACCAGCCAATCACAAGGAAGCCCGCCAAAGCTGTGAAGCTATGTGGGACATTTGTGAAGCAGCTTTGGCAGACTTACCTTCCCCGCTGGTCGCTACGGTTCTCACTGTGTTGTGCTTGCATTCACCTCATTGTATATAGTTGTAAATACTGTACATAGGCTGTATACATATAAATACCAGCTTGTTTTTGGTGACGGAAATACAGTTATTTACTACATCTGCTGCATTTTTGCTCGTTCCTAAGTTGTTATCGTGTTACGGCAAGGTGTGCAAGTCAATAATCTATACCTGTGTTCATAATAGCAGTTATCACTATATATACCTGGATCGAGACAGAACAGAAATCGAGAGGGGACAGTTGAGGAAGCACTTAAAAAGTTGTAATTTACCAGCAAGAGGAGGGCATGGCCAGACTCCAGAAATTTCTTAAGGTTTACCTCTTGCTCATCACTCAGCCTGCCCAATTCAAGTCTCACCCCTCACCTCCCCCACAATAACAACAGTTCCACCCCCTTCTCCTCCTATTTACAGCTATAACCCTGTAAAATGCACATACCAGTGCCAGCCTCACCTCTCCCCCTCCCTACAAATGGACAGCGAACAGAAAGGCGGGACAACACAAAACAGAGCATAGCACAGGAGAACTCAGAGCATCACACAAGACAGCAGGTGGAATATAAAGGATGAGTAATAAATTT
>NC_091295.1:40406308-40441308 GCF_038502225.1 Cherax quadricarinatus | reverse complement strand
ACAGTTCCCTACAAGAGATTAGTGCAGAAGCTGGAGGATCAGGCGCACGTAAAAGGGAGGGCACTGCAATGGATAAGGGAATACCTGACAGGGAGGCAGCAACGAGTCATGGTACGTGAAGAGGTATCACAGTGGGCGCCTGTTACGAGCGGGGTCCCACAGGGGTCAGTTCTAGGACCAGTGCTATTTTTGATATATGTGAACGACATGATGGAAGGAATAGACTCTGAAGTGTCCCTGTTCGCAGATGACGTAAGTTGATGAGAAGAATTAAATCGGACGAGGATGAGGCAGGACTGCAAAGAGACCTAGACAGGCTGGACATGTGATCCAGCAACTGGCTTCTCGAATTCAATCCAGCCAAATGCAAAGTCATGAAGATTGGGGAGGGGTAAAGAAGACCGCAGACAGAGTATAGGCTAGGTGGACAAGGACTACAGACCTCACTCAGGGAGAAAGACCTTGGGGTGACCATAACACCGAGCACATCACCGGAGGCACACATCAACCAAATAACCGCTGCAGCATACGGGCGCCTGGCAAACCTGAGAATAGCGTTCCGATACCTTAATAAGGAATCGTTCAAGACACTGTACACTGTGTATGTTAGGCCCATACTGGAGTATGCAGCACCAGTCTGGAACCCACACCTGGTCAAGCACGTCAAGAAGTTAGAGAAAGTACAAAGGTTTGCAACAAGGCTAGTCCCAGAGCTCAAGGGAATGTCGTACGAGGAAAGGTTAAGGGAAATTGGACTGACGACACTGGAGGACAGAAGGGTCAGGGGAGACATGATAACGACATACAAGATACTGCGGGGAATAGACAAGGTGGACAGAGATAGGATGTTCCAGAGAGGGGACACAGAAACAAGGGGTCACAACTGGAAGCTGAAGACTCAGACGAGTCACAGGGACGTTAGGAAGTATTTCTTCAGTCATAGAGTTGTCAGGAAGTGGAATATAGCCTAGCAAGTGAAGTAGTGGAGGCAGGAACCATACATAGTTTTAAGAAGAGGTATGACAAAGCTCAGGAAGCAGAGAGAGGATCCAGTAGCGATCAGTGAAGAGGCGGGGCCAGGAGCTGAGTCTCGACCCCTGCAACCACAATTAGGTGAGTACACACACACACACACACACGCACACACACGCGCGCACACACACACACACACACACACACACACACACACACACACACACACACACACACACAAACATACACACACACACACACACACACACACACACACACACACACACACACGCACACACACGCGCGCGCACACACACACACACACACACACACACACACACACACACACACACACGCACACACACACACACACACACACACACACACACACACACACACACGCACACACACACACACGCACACACACACACACACACACACACACACACACACACACACACATACACACACACACACACACACACACACACACACACACACACACACACACACATATATATACACACACACACACACACACACACACACACATACACACACACACACACACACACACACACACACACACATACACACACATACACACACACACACACACACACACACACACACACACACACACACACATACACACACACACACACACACACACACAGACACACACACACACACACACACACACACACACACACACACACACACACACACACACACACACACACACACACACACACACACACACACACACACACACACAGTGTCCAATAAATAATATCAACATTCACGTCATCATTGAAGTCTTAAGTAAAAATTTCAGTCACTTTCAAGTATTAAGTAACTTATATGATTCATTAAAAACAAATATTTGCAAATTAGAAAAGTCTGTTTTGTTTTGTTATATAAAATAGTAGTAGTATTTTTGTGGATGGTGAACTATCACAGGTGTTGAGAATGATCAGTATTGTGTCAAGCAGCGCTGACAGCGACCAGCTACTGAGTAACGTCAGCTAATGTAGCTGCTGGCAAGGCTGTTCATCATTGTTCAATCTTATGGAGTGTTGCTGACTTTGTATTCTAGAGTGTATCTTTGAGTTAACACTACTGGTTAACGTCCAGTGAAGGTACTCGACACTTTCTCTTCTGTCTATCCACATGACTAGAAAATTGTTAAGAACGTCCCAGACATCAGAGTGGGAATGCGAGGGAGGGGACTTAACCCCTCTCCTCCCCCCTCCTGTTAGTAATAAATATTCTCATCTCCAAACAGCTGATGAACATCTGCCACACTGAATGTCTCAGTATGTTGACGTACTCAACAACAGTAACTGTACCTTCAGAGAAGTAGCCCCTAGCTGCCTTCATAAGTTCCTCTGGTAAGTTACCGATCAGCTGGGATGTGGTGCATACGTGTGACTGCGGCTGGCACCAACAGCCTAGTCGATCAAGTCAGCACCCACGAGGTCTGGTCTGGGAGAGGGCCGGAGAGGCCCAGACATTTACTCCAGGTAGGATGCAGGTACTAATATTCCCTGGAGATCCCACCACAGCAGTGTAACCCCTGGTAGATTCACTTGAATGCTCAGATTTTGGGAAGACCATCGCATGCAGGTACGTAGGTTCTACTTACCACTGAGGCTGAGTGTGGCCCCACCGGACCGGAAAATCATGTCTGTTAAATGTTCATTAGTGTCCGTCTTCCTCGGAAACTATTCACAGACCTCAGCTCTGTGATCACGATCGTCCGCTACCACTGCATGGAACATCCTGTGGGCTACAACATTTTAACAGAATTTCAGCAGTGTTGAGGCTCGGGTCAACCCTCGTTCCGTTATCTCTCTCTCACTAGCGCATTGCCTCACACATTGAAGAATGACACACTTCTTAAGCATTTGGGAATCTTTATTGTGAAAACGTTTCGCCAGCCAGTGGCTTCTTTAATCCAACGTTTCTCCGACTAGTGGATTTTTTTAGTCCAACGTTTTGTCAGCCAGTGGCTTCTTTAGCCCAATAGAGAGATGAGGAGTTTGAGGTAATCAGTCCCTCCGCCTGAAGTTGATGCAGCAACACATGAGAGTGTTGCACACTCGCTGATGAGCGAGGTCTTCCAGATGGTTGCTGGTACAAGTCTTGGCTCGGTAACCTCAGTCTCACATTTATCACCTGTCTTGTATGGGCCAGTAGGCCTTCCGCAGTGTTCCTCCATTCTTATGTTCTTCAGTTTGTTAGTGGTGGTGGTGGTGATGACTGCTGACGTGTAGCCCTCACACCTCCCCACGCTGTTTTCGCACTTCCAACACTCTCTCGAATTTCCAGTACCACTGAAAAATTAAGTTGCATTGCTCGAGTGTCAAGTGAACCTCTGCTTCTTCATATTTTTTTCTTCCTTAATTGGGACTGACGCCATGTTAAGTGCATGCTACACTAACATCGTGTGTTAAGTGCATGCTACACTAACACCGTGTGTTAAGTGCATGCTACACTAACACCGTGTGTTAAGTGCATGCTACACTAACACCGTGTGTTAAGTGCATGCTACACTAACACCGTGTGTTAAGTGCATGCTACACTAACATCGTGTGTTAAGTGCATGCTACACTAACACCGTGTGTTAAGTGCATGCTACACTAACACCGTGTGTTAAGTGCATGCTACACTAACACCGTGTGTTAAGTGCATGCTACACTAACACCGTGTGTTAAGTGCATGCTACACTAACATCGTGTGTTAAGTGCATGCTACACTAACACCGTGTGTTAAGTGCATGCTACACTAACACCGTGTGTTAAGTGCATGCTACACTAACACCGTGTGTTAAGTGCATGCTACACTAACACCGTGTGTTAAGTGCATGCTACACTAACACCGTGTGTTAAGTGCATGCTACACTAACATCGTGTGTTAAGTGCATGCTACACTAACACCGTGTGTTAAGTGCATGCTACACTAACACCGTGTGTTAAGTGCATGCTACACTAACATCGTGTGTTAAGTGCATGCTACACTAACATCGTGTGTTAAGTGCATGCTACACTAACACCGTGTGTTAAGTGCATGCTACACTAACACCGTGTGTTAAGTGCATGCTACACTAACACCGTGTGTTAAGTGCATGCTACACTAACATCGTGTGTTAAGTGCATGCTACACTAACACCGTGTGTTAAGTGCATGCTACACTAACACCGTGTGTTAAGTGCATGCTACACTAACACCGTGTGTTAAGTGCATGCTACACTAACACCGTGTGTTAAGTGCATGCTACACTAACATCGTGTGTTAAGTGCATGCTACACTAACATCGTGTGTTAAGTGCATGCTACACTAACACCGTGTGTTAAGTGCATGCTACACTAACACCGTGTGTTAAGTGCATGCTACACTAACACCGTGTGTTAAGTGCATGCTACACTAACATCGTGTGTTAAGTGCATGCTACACTAACACCGTGTGTTAAGTGCATGCTACACTAACACCGTGTGTTAAGTGCATGCTACACTAACACCGTGTGTTAAGTGCATGCTACACTAACACCGTGTGTTAAGTGCATGCTACACTAACATCGTGTGTTAAGTGCATGCTACACTAACATCGTGTGTTAAGTGCATGCTACACTAACACCGTGTGTTAAGTGCCTGCTACACTAACACCGTGTGTTAAGTGCATGCTACACTAACACCGTGTGTTAAGTGCATGCTACACTAACACCGTGTGTTAAGTGCATGCTACACTAACACCGTGTGTTAAGTGCATGCTACACTAACACCGTGTGTTAAGTGCATGCTACACTAACACCGTGTGTTAAGTGCATGCTACAGTAACACCGTGTGTTAAGTGCATGCTACACTAACACCGTGTGTTAAGTGCATGCTACACTAACACCGTGTGTTAAGTGCATGCTACACTAACACCGAGTGTTAAGTGCATGCTACACTAACACCGAGTGTTAAGTGCATGCTACACTAACACCGTGTGTTAAGTGCATGCTACACTAACACCGTGTGTTAAGTGCATGCTACACTAACACCGTGTGTTAAGTGCATGCTACACTAACACCGTGTGTTAAGTGCATGCTACACTAACACCGTGTGTTAAGTGCATGCTACACTAACACTGTGTGTTAAGTGCATGCTACACTAACACCGTGCGTTAAGTGCATGCTACACTAACACCGTGTGTTAAGTGCATGCTACACTAACACCGTGTGTTAAGTGCATGCTACACTAACATCGTGTGTTAAGTGCATGCTACACTAACACCGTGTGTTAAGTGCATGCTACACTAACACCGTGTGTTAAGTGCATGCTACACTAACACCGTGTGTTAAGTGCATGCTACACTAACATCGTGTGTTAAGTGCATGCTACACTAACACCGTGTGTTAAGTGCATGCTACACTAACACCGTGTGTTAAGTGCATGCTACACTAACACCGTGTGTTGGGTACATATCATGTAACGCGTCTTGAATTGTGTAGCCACACAGTATGGATGTTCCCACTTTGGATCTCCCCACTTCCTCTGTGTACCTCTCCCCTCTTACTAAGCTCTACCTCCCTTAAGTACCCCTTCCTTCACCTAAGTACTTTCACATACCCCTAAATACATCTTTTTTTTTTCCCTAAGTACTTGTCCCTCTCTCTAAGTACTTGCTACCCCCTAAGTACTTGCTACCCCCTAAGTACTTGCGCCTTCCCCTAAGTACTTGCCCCTCCCCCTAAGTACTTGCCCCTCCCCCTAAGTACTTGCCCCTCCCCTAAGTACCTGCCCCTGCCCCTGGCCCCGGAGCAGCGCCACACACGCGCGTGCTCCCCAGGGACCAGGCCGCCCCTCCCCGGCTATTATTCGGCTATTAGCTGATGATCCCACATATGGAGCTGCCCAGGCGGCACTCACCCTCCCTACTTCCCTCCCTCCCTCCATCCCTCCATCCCTCCCTCAGGCCCTCCCATACGCGCTCCCTCCCTCCCTTACGCCCTCTATCACACCCCTCTTCATACTCTTCCTCCCTCCTTTCAACTTTCCACCCCTTCCGTACCTCCCTCGCTCTACGTCTTCCATCACCCTTTTCCTCCCTTCAGTTATCAAGCTTTTCTTTCCACTCTTCCTTCTGCTATCCCTCTCTCGTATTCTCCCTTTTCTCTTCTACCTCCCTTGTCCCCTGTCTCTCTTCCACTCTTCCTCCCTCCCTTACCATCTTTTTCCCCTCTCATTCCCTCCCTCCCCGCACTGACCACCTCCCTGATGGGTCCTTGATGTATATGTGGGAAAGAATGACAGTAGGGTTGTGTAGATGAAGTACTTTGTGTACTCACCTATTTGTGGTTGCAGGGGTCGATTCACAGTTCCTGGCTGTGTGTGTGTGTGTGTGTGTGTGTGTGTGTGTGTGTGTGTGTGTGTGTGTGTGTGTGTGTGTGTGTGTGTGTGTGTGTGTGTGTGTGTGTGTGTGTGTGTGTGTGTGTGTGTGTGTGTGTGTGTGTGTGTGTGAGCGTGTTTGTCTATGTGATTATCTGTAGGAAATAAGTCACTTTGATAATTTACACACATGTCACTACCTGGAGTATACCTGGAGGGTGTTCCGGGGGTCAGCGCCCCCGCGGCCAGGTCTATGACCAGGCCTCGTGGTGGATCAGGGAATGATCAACCAGGCTGTTAATGCTGGCCACACTCAACTTTTGTAATTATATTTATGTGTACCTGTTCCTAAATAAATTTACTCGTAGGTGAGCCAGTGAGTGGTGATGTGTTCAACGTGAGCCAGTGAGTGGTGATGTGTTCAACGTGAGCCAGTGAGTGGTGATGTGTTCAACGTGAGCCAGTGAGTGGTGATGTGTTCAACGTGAGCCAGTGAGTGGTGATGTGTTCAACGTAAGCCAGTGAATGGTGATGTGTTCAACGTGAGCCAGAGAGTGGTGATGTGTTCAACGTGAGCCAGTGAGTGGTGATGTGTTCAACGTGAGCCAGTGAGTGGTGATGTGTTCAACGTAAGCCAGTGAATGGTGATGTGTTCAACGTGAGCCAGAGAGTGGTGATGTGTTCAACGTGAGCCAGTGAGTGGTGATGTGTTCAACGTGAGCCAGAGAGTGGTGATGTGTTCAACGTGAGCCAGTGAGTGGTGATGTGTTCAACGTGAGCCAGTGAGTGGTGATGTGTTCAACGTGAGCCAGTGAGTGGTGATGTGTTCAACGTGAGCCAGTGAGTGGTGATGTGTTCAACGTAAGCCAGTGAATGGTGATGTGTTCAACGTGAGCCAGAGAGTGGTGATGTGTTCAACGTGAGCCAGTGAGTGGTGATGTGTTCAACGTGAGCCAGAGAGTGGTGATGTGTTCAACGTGAGCCAGTGAGTGGTGATGTGTTCAACGTGAGCCAGAGAGTGGTGATGTGTTCAACGTGAGCCAGTGAGTGGTGATGTGTTCAACGTGAGCCAGAGAGTGGTGATGTGTTCAACGTGAGCCAGAGAGTGGTGATGTGTTCAACGTGAGCCAGAGAGTGGTGATGTGTTCAACGTGAGCCAGAGAGTGGTGATGTGTTCAACGTGAGCCAGTGAGTGGTGATGTGTTCAACGTGAGCCAGTGAGTAGTGATGTGTTCAACGTGAGCCAGAGAGTGGTGATGTGTTCAACTTGAGCCAGAGAGTGGTGATGTGTTCAACGTGAGCCAGTGAGTGGTGATGTGTTCAACGTGAGCCAGAGAGTGGTGATGTGTTCAACGTGAGCCAGTGAGTGGTGATGTGTTCAACGTGAGCCAGTGAGTGGTGATGTGTTCAACGTGAGCCAGTGAGTGGTGATGTGTTCAACGTGAGCCAGTGAGTGGTGATGTATTCAACGTGAGCCAGTGAGTGGTGATGTGTTCAACGTGAGCCAGTGAGTGGTGATGTGTTCAAAGTGAGCCAGTGAGTGGTGATGTGTTCAACGTGAGCCAGTGAGTAGTGATGTGTTCAACGTGAGCCAGTGAGTGGTGATGTGTTCAACGTGAGCCAGTGAGTGGTGATGTGTTCAACGTGAGCCAGTGAGTGGTGATGTGTTCAACGTGAGCCAGTGAGTGGTGATGTGTTCAACGTGAGCCAGTGAGTGGTGATATGTTCAACGTGAGTCAGTGAGTGGTGATGTGTTCAACGTGAGCCAGTGAGTGGTGATGTGTTCAACGTGAGCCAGTGAGTAGTGATGTGTTCAACGTGAGCCAGTGAGTGGTGATGTGTTCAACGTGAGCCAGAGAGTGGTGATGTGTTCAACGTGAGCCAGAGAGTGGTGATGTGTTCAACGTGAGCCAGAGAGTGGTGATGTGTTCAACGTGAGCCAGAGAGTGGTGATGTGTTCATCGTTCACTTGGTTGTTAGGACTTAGTATCAAGTCATGTATTGTAACCGGTGCTGGTGTTCTGTCACTCTCTGAAGAGCTTCGTAACACATTATTTTGTGTAGAGCTTTATCAAGTCATGACTTGATAAAGCTCTATATAGAGCCAAAAGTTGTCCAAGTAACAGACGGTTCTGAACCTGTCTTTCCTTCGGTATTGTCGGCACGTGAGGGTTCAGTCCAAGAAACTTGCATTCTTCTGGCAAATCTTCCTCGGTTATTTTACTGCCGGCCAGAGCTTTGATTCCCGGTGCTGCATGATGAGAGCCGCGACTCTCACCACTGGGCTAAGGTAGCTGGTGTCAATTCTTTCCTTCTCTTTCCCTCCTCTTCCTCAGTTTATCACTGTGGCGTCTTCTCCCTCTGCCTGTCATAAAAATACTTGTTTATCAATTATCTCACTATTATAATCTTCAGTATCTCCTCTGTTTTTCCTGTAAGTCAAAAATTGCTTATCTGGTGCTCTTAGCTTTCTCTCTCTCTCTCTCTATCTCTCTCTCTCTCTCTCTGTCTCTCTCTCTCTTTAGTTTTACTAGCTACTTAGTAGATCATTGATTTTTTTCTAAAGAATAAGAATCCCAATACCATAACTGGAACAATTCACAAATAACCTACACTTACAGAGGAAACTGTAAACGACGTTTTGGTCGGTAATGAAACACTATCACGTTTTGGTCGGTCCATCCTGGACCATCATCAAGTCTCAACTGAGCGAGACAAGGAAGACATAACCAGAAGACAAGTCATCATGAGGGAAAAAAGGTAATAGTAGTGGTAATAGTAGTAGTATAGTAGTAGTAATATTAAGAGCAGTCGTAGTCATCTGGAGTTTACCTGGAGATGGCTTCGGGGGTCAACGCCCCCGCGGCCCGATCTGAGACCAGGCCTCGTCATAGTCATAGTAATACTAATAACGTAGTATAGTAATAATAGCAGTAGTGGTAGTAATAGTAAAAGTAGTGGTAGTAATAGTAGTACTCTATGACTACTACTGCTATTACTAGTAGTAGTCATAATAATAGCAGTAGTAGTCATAGTAATAGTTGTAGAACAAATTAATAACGATTATTGTTGATCATGTTACATTATTGTTGATCATGTTACATTATTGTTGATCATGTTACATTATTGTTGATCATGTTACATTATTGTTGATCATGTTACATTATTGTTGATCATGTTACATTATTGTTGATCATGTTACATTATTGTTGATCATGTTACATTATTCAGGTGAGAGGCAACTGTAGGTACAAGATAAAATGTTAAGTTAATGTTCTCTAAATGTAACACCCCTTTCACCCCTTAGAAAATGATATTTTATGAAACTATGTTGTCTAATGTAATGGCTGATGTAGAGGACGCTGGGGAGGTGTGTGTGTGCGTGTCAGTGCCATTAACCACTACTCTATGGTAAGAATGGTAACCATCGTGTAGTTGAGGGGGATTTCTCTTCTCGACTTTTTTTTTTTTATAGATCGCAGCACTGGATATTTTCTGTTTTTCATTCTTTCTTCTGCTAGTTCTCTTGTGCTGATGTGACACAAAGATGTTACAGAGAAGAAAATTCTGTTTGTCTGAACATTCTGATATACAGCAATCAGTGGTAGCTTCTGGCCTTCTCTTCCGGTATTTCAGTGCTCTCTGTTTCGGTTAATGGCTGTTTGTAAATAACATTCAGTGTGTCCTCTAGTGTAAGCACACTCTAGTACTGTAGAGTGCGTTTACACACTCTAGTACTGTAGAGTGCGTTTACACACTCTAGTACTGTAGAGTGCGTTTACACACTCTAGTACTGTAGAGTGCGTTTACACACTCTAGTACTGTAGAGTGCGTTTACACACTCTAGTACTGTAGAGTGCGTTTACACACTCTAGTACTGTAGAGTGCGTTTACACACTCTAGTACTGTAGAGTGCGTTTATACACTCTAGTACTGTAGATTGCGTTTACACTAGTACTGTAGAGTACGTTTACACACTCTAGTACTGTAGAGTGCGTTTATACACTCTAGTACTGTAGAGTGCGTTTACACTAAAGTAGTGGAATCCTCCAGTTCTGTGATTTTTTCATCGTCTGTAATACTCTGTAATTTGTCTTTCACATTAAGTTTGGTTATGTACATCATTGGTATTAAATACCCACAAGTATGTACTCAAGACGCAGTGTGTGGTTTACGGCGTTTCATTGAGAAGACGTTTCGTCCACCAGGGGCTTGATAAAGTCACTGGTGGACGTTTTGTCCACCAGTGACTTTATCAAGTAACATGCTTGCAGCTACACATTATATCTTATTACATAGCTTTGTTATTATAAATGCAAAAATTTGTTTACGTCTTTCTCCTCTCTGGTATTCCTTTTCTTAAAGGTTCTTTCTTCTTCCCGACGTACATTTACATATTCATTCCTGGCTTGTTTATTTCTCTAATAAGTGCGCGTGACTATATCAGCTCATTATCTAGTGCAGTGTACTAGATGATAAAATAATTACATACCTGTAATCGGTTTTTGAGAAGTTTTGTACCCTCCCAGCCCGGCCTGACACCAGTCCGCTGGCTTACATATCCTACACAGCCTGACTGATCTGGTACTTTGCAGAGGTAGTGATCCAGTTTCCTCTTGACGACTTCTAAACTTGTTGTGGCAATATTTCTGATATCTGCTGGCAGCAGGTTGAATAATCTTGGGTCAAGAATGTTGACACAGTGTTCTCTTCTTGTACCTTTATCGTCCCTTATTTTCACTGGGTATATTTACGGTTCCCCCCATACTTCTCCCTCCGGTACATTGTTGTGGTCGTGTGTACATTTGTGACCAGGACCTCAAGTGTCTTTCACGTACATTATATCAGGTGTGTCTCTTCTCTCCAGGATGAGGAGCGCTGACACACTTTCGACATGAAACTCGCCAGTTTAGATGTTGATAAAAAAAAAATAGGACTCTAGTTGTAGTGGAGTCATTGGTACAACGTTTCGCCCACTAGTGTCTTGTTTTATTGCTAGTCGGCGTCCCGCCTCCTGTTTCCCACAGTCACAGCAGACCAAACTTTTGCCAGAGAGTACATTCCAAGAATCTTGAGCCTTTGCTAGTAGTTTAATGCTCTACTGGCTCTGTTAGCAGTAAGGGATCAGTGTACATTTTCTTGCTCTGATGTGCCTTCTGCCTTGAATGGCACTGTGAACACCGAACAGTGACAGTTAAAAGCCTTAACGAAGTCCGCGTAGACCTACATCTGCGTGGTGGAGACCAACCTTACACACCGCTTGAAGACGAGAGAGAGAGAGAGAGAGAGAGAGAGAGAGTCTCTGCTGTGACACTGCCAATCAGGAGAGTGTAACTTTTCTTGTTAACATGTAATAAAGGCTTTCATAGAGAGAGACACATGACATGCGCGCCACACACACACACACACACACACACACACACACACACACACACACACACACACACACACACACAGTATTGGGTGGGTGATGGTGGAGTGAGAGGAGCTGTGGTGATCACACAGCTGTGAGCTTCGCTAACACCTCAATTATTCACACTGTATAACTTTATGGCAACGCTCAGCTGCACCTCTTATCCTTCCTCTCTCCCTCCCTCCCTCCCTCTCTCCCTCCCTCTCTTACCCCATACATCTCCCTCTTTACTTCTCCCTCTTCTATATCTGCTCTTTCTCGTTATCTTACCTGTGACCATTTCCCTTCTGGTCCTGCCCTTTGCTTCCTGCCTCTTCATCCCATTTCCTCTCATTCTATAATCTCCCTTTTTTTCACTTAACTCCTTGTCTTTCCCTCCTACTGCAATATTGTTTTCTCCCATTCCCTACCCTTAATCTTCCTTACATCTGCCATTCCTTACTCTTCATCTTCCCGTTCTCCCACTCTACCTCTTCCCTCCCTTTCTTCTCCACTTCTCTCTTGCCCCTATCTCCCCTCCTTCCAGCTCCTTCCCTCCCCCCTCTTTCTCCCCTCTCCCCCCTCCCCCGCAAGCCACTCGGGAGGTCGCTTCCTCATCAGAGAGGCTGAGCAGAGTCGTGATTGAAGTCATGAGGTTGACATCACTGCTGGAGGAGGGTTTTAATAACCTCTTCCTACCTCTTAAACAACAACACCTCACAGAACCTCGCTTTCTTACTATATTCCACAGTGTTTGACCCCCTACGGGTTTACCTGTTTTTTAAACTAATAATAGTTATAATATTAAAATTAATTATAGTTAATACTATAATTTTAATATTGAAAGTTATAATAATAATAATAATAATAATAATAATAATAATAATAATAATAATAATAATAATAATAATAATAATAATAATAATAGTTTTAATGTTGAAAGTTATAATTATAATATAATTATAATTTTAAACTGAAAATAATAATCATAATAGTGAGAGCCACAACAAGAAGAGTGAGAGAGAGAGAGATGTAGTAACACTACCAAGTGTAAACAAACACAGCTTTGAGGTCTCAGCAGAGACTAGAAATACTAGAAATTCCTTCCTTGCAACACTGCACACACTTGTCCAAGTTATTCACCAGGATTTTAAAATGCAGATAAGAAGACACTTTAGCTTTCCAGTATTGGCAGAGATGATGTGGTGATAATTAGTTCTGCTGATGATGGTTCTAGTTGGGAGTCGAAATATACACTTTTATTGTTATTAGTGTTTTCCTGTCTACATGTGGGTTGCCATCCAGCATGATGTATGGAGTTCAAACTTAGCAAAAAAAGTAGTGCACAAGAGGTAGTGGAAAATATATGCCTTTACAGGTAGTAGTAGGGTATGAGGAAGGAGTGGGTAGTAGTGGGGTATCAGGAAGGAGTGGGTAGTATTGGGGTATAAGGAAGGAGTGGGTAGTAGTGGGGTATCAGGAAGGAGTGGGTAGTTGCGGGGTATCAGGAAAGAGTGGGTAGTAGTGGGTATCAGGAAGGAGTGGGTAGTAGTGTGGGTATCAGGAAGGAGTGGGAAGTAGTGGGGTATCAGGAAGGAGTAGATAGTAGTGGGGTATCAGGAAGGAATAGGTAGTAGTGGGGTATCAGGAAGGAGTGGGTAGTAGTAGGGTATCAGGAAGGAGTGGGTAGTAGTGGGGTATCAGGAAGGAGTGGGTAGTAGTGGGGTATCAGGAAGGAGTGGGTAGTAGTGGGGTATAAGGAAGGAGTGGGTAGTGGGGTATCAGGGAGTGGGTAGTAGTGAGGTATCAGGAAGGAGTGGGTAGTAGTGGGGTATTAGGAAGGAGTGGGTAGTAGTAGGGTATAAGGAAGGAGTGGGTAGTGGGGTATCAGGAAGGAGTGGGTAGTAGTGGGGTATCAGGAAGGAGTGGGTAGTAGTGGGGTATAAGGAAGGAGTGGGTAGTAGTGGGGTATCAGGAAGGAGTGGGTAGTTGCGGGGTATCAGGAAAGAGTGGGTAGTAGTGGGTATCAGGAAGGAGTGGGTAGTAGTGTGGGTATCAGGAAGGAGTGGGAAGTAGTGGGGTATCAGGAAGGAGTAGATAGTAGTGGGGTATCAGGAAGGAATGGGTAGTAGTGGGGTATCAGGAAGGAGTGGGTAGTAGTGGGGTATCAGGAAGGAGTGGGTAGTAGTGGGGTATCAGGAAGGAGTGGGTAGTAGTAGTAGGGTATGAGGAAGGAGTGGGTAGTAGTAGGGTATGAGGAATGATTAGGTAGTAGTGGGGTATCAGGAAGGAGTGGGTAGTAGTGGGGTATCAGGAAGGAGTGGGTAGTAGTGGGGTATCAGGAAGGAGTTGGTAGTAGTAGGGTATGAGGAAGGAGTGGGTAGTAGTAGGGTATGAGGAATGAGTGGGTAGTAGTGGGGTATCAGGAAGGAGTGGGTAGTAGTGGGGTATCAGGAAGGAGTGGGTAGTAGTGGGGTATCAGGAAGGAGTGGGTAGTAGGGTATAAGGAAGGAGTGGGTAGTGGGGTATCAGGAAGGAGTGGGTAGTAGTGGGGTATCAGGAAGGAGTGGGTAGTAGTGGGGTATCAGGAAGGAGTGGGTAGTAGTAGGGTATAAGGAAGGAGTGGGTAGTAGTGGGATATCAGGAAGGAGTGGGTAGTAGTGGGGTATCAGGAAGGAATGGGTAGTAGTGGGGTATCAGGAAGGAGTGGGTAGTAGTTGGGTATCAGGAAGGAAGGAGTGGGTAGTGGGGTATCAGGAAGGAGTGGGTAGTAGTGGGGTATGAGGAAGAAGTGGGTAGTAGTAGGGTATGAGGAAGGAGTGGGTAGTAGTAGGGTATGAGGATTAAGTGGGTAGTAGTAGGGTATAAGGAAGGAGTGGGTAGTGGGGTATCAGGAAGGAGTGGGTAGTAGTGGGGTATCAGGAAGGAGTTGGTAGTAGTAGGGTATGAGGAAGGAGTGGGTAGTAGTAGGGTATGAGGAATGAGTGGGTAGTAGTGGGGTATCAGGAAGGAGTGGGTAGTAGTGGGGTATCAGGAAGGAGTGGGTAGTAGTAGGGTATAAGGAAGGAGTGGGTAGTAGTGGGGTATCAGGAAGGAGTGTGTAGTTGCGGGGTATCAGGAAGGAATGGGTAGTTGCGGGGTATCAGGAAGGAGTGTGTAGTTGCGGGGTATCAGGAAGGAATGGGTAGTAGTGGGGTATCAGGAAGGAGTGGGTAGTAGTGGGGTATCAGGAAGGAGTGGGTAGTTGCGGGGTATCAGAAAGGAGTGGGTAGTTGCGGGTATCAGGAAGGAGTGGGTAGTGGTGGGTTATCAGGAAGGAGTGGGAAGTAGTGGGGTATCAGGAAGGAGTGGGTAGTGGTGGGGTATCACGAAGGAAGGAGTGGGTAGTAGTGGAGCATCAGGAAGGAGTGGGTAGTAGTGGGGTATCAGGAAGGAGTGGGAAGTAGTGGGGTATCAGGAAGGAGTGGGTAGTGGTGGGGTATCAGGAAGGAGTGGGAAGTAGTGGGGTATCAGGAAGGAGTGGGTAGTGGTGGGGTATCAGGAAGGAAGGATTGGGTAGTAGTGGGGTATCAGGAAGGAAGGAGTGGGTAGTAGTGGGGTATCAAGAAGGAAGGAGTGGGAAGTAGTGGGGTATCAGGAAGGAAGGAGTGGGTAGTGGGGTATCAGGAAGGAAGGAGTGGGTAGTAGTGGGGTATCAGGAAGGAAGGAGTGGATAGTAGTGAGGTATCAGGAAGGAAGGAGTGGGTAGTGGGGTATCAGGAAGGAAGGAGTGGGTAGTGGGGTATCAGGAAGGAAGGAGTGGGTAGTAGTGGGGTATCAGGAAGGAAGGAGTGGGTAGTGGGGTATCAGGAAGGAAAGAGTGGGTATTAGTGGGGTATCAGGAAGGAAGGAGTGGGTATTAGTGGGGTATCAGGAAGGAAGGAGTGGGTAGTAGTGGGGTATCAGGAAGGAAGGAGTGGGTAGTGGAGTATCAGGAAGGAAGGAGTGGGTATTAGTGGGGTATCAGGAAGGAAGGAGTGGGTATTAGTGGGGTATCAGGAAGGAAGGAGTGGATATTAGTGGGGTATCAGGAAGGAAGGAGTGGGTATTAGTGGGGTATCAGGAAGGAAGGAGTGGGTAGTAGTGGGATATCAGGAAGGAAGGAGTGGGTATTAGTGGGGTATCAGGAAGGAAGGAGTGGGTAGTAGTGGGATATCAGGAAGGAAGAAGTGGGTAGTAGTGGGACATCAGGAAGGAAGGAGTGGGTAGTAGTGGGATATCAGGAAGGAAGGAGTGGGTAGTAGTGGGATATCAGGAAGGAAGGAGTGGGTATTAGTGGGGTATCAGGAAGGAAGATGTGGGTAGTAGTGAGGTATCAGGAAGGAAGGAGTGGGTAGTGGGGTATCAGGAAGGAAGGAGTGGGTATTAGTGGGGTATCAGGAAGGAAGGAGTGGGTATTAGTGGGGTGGGGTATCAGGAAGGAAGGAGTGGGTAGTAGTGGGATATCAGGAAGGAAGGAGTGGGTATTAGTGGGGTATCAGGAAGGAAGGAGTGGGTATTAGTGGGGTGGGGTATCAGGAAGGAAGGAGTGGGTAGTAGTGGGATATCAGGAAGGAAGGAGTGGGTAGTAGTGGGATATCAGGAAGGAAGGAGTGGGTATTAGTGGGGTATCAGGAAGGAAGGAGTGGGTATCAGGAAGGAAGGAGTGGGTATTAGTGGGGTATCAGGAAGGAAGGAGTGGGTATTAGTGGGGTATCAGGAAGGAAGGAGTGGGTATTAGTGGGGTATCAGGAAGGAAGGAGTGGGTATTAGTGGGGTATCAGGAAGGAAGGAGTGGGTATTAGTGGGGTATCAGGAAGGAAAGAGTGGGTATTAGTGGGGTATCAGGAAGGAAGGAGTGGGTATTAGTGGGGTATCAGGAAGGAAGGAGTGGGTATTAGTGGGGTATCAGGAAGGAAGGAGTGGGTATTAGTGGGGTATCAGGAAGGAAGGAGTGGGTATTAGTGGGGTATCAGGAAGGAAGGAGTGGGTATTAGTGGGGTATCAGGAAGGAAGGAGTGGGTATTAGTGGGGTATCAGGAAGGAAGGAGTGGGTATTAGTGGGGTATCAGGAAGGAAGGAGTGGGTATTATCAGGAAGGAAGGAGTGGGTATTAGTATCAGGAAGGAAGGAGTGGGTATTAGTGGGGTATCAGGAAGGAAGGAGTGGGTATTAGTGGGGTATCAGGAAGGAAGGAGTGGGTATTAGTGGGGTATCAGGAAGGAAGGAGTGGGTATTAGTGGGGTATCAGGAAGGAAGGAGTGGGTATTAGTGGGGTATCAGGAAGGAAGGAGTGGGTATTAGTGGGGTATCAGGAAGGAAGGAGTGGGTATTAGTGGGGTATCAGGAAGGAAGGAGTGGGTATTAGTGGGGTATCAGGAAGGAAGGAGTGGGTATTAGTGGGGTATCAGGAAGGAAGGAGTGGGTATTAGTGGGGTATCAGGAAGGAAGGAGTGGGTATTAGTGGGGTATCAGGAAGGAAGGAGTGGGTATTAGTGGGGTATCAGGAAGGAAGGAGTGGGTATTAGTGGGGTATCAGGAAGGAAGGAGTGGGTATTAGTGGGGTATCAGGAAGGAAGGAGTGGGTATTAGTGGGGTATCAGGAAGGAAGGAGTGGGTATTAGTGGGGTATCAGGAAGGAAGGAGTAAATGCGAACAGTATTAAGAATATTTAGAATTGCTGAGATTGTAATTGAAGACTCTCTCTCTCTCTCTCTCTCTCTCTCTCTCTCTCTCTCTCTCTCTCTCTCTCTCTCTCTCTCTCTCTCTCTTTCTCTCTCTCTCTCTTTCTCTGGTATATTTGATGACATGTCATGTCACAAGTGATAACGTTCCATGTATCACTATTCGCAGATGTTGAATAAGCATATGCTAAACACCTGGTATGATAGGGAGGGACGGACACCAACCTGGACACGCGACATAGGCTATTCGAATTCAATCCTTAAACAAATGCAAGGCCAAGGAAACTGGGGAAGGGGAAAGAAGACCGAAAACTGAGTACAACACCCTGGGAACAGAGAATGAGTCTCATTCAAGGGAAGAAATCTTGTGTGTGTGTGTGTGTATTTGTGTGTGTGTTTGTGTGTGTTTGCGTGTTTGTGCTTGCTGGCTCGCTCCCTAGTTTCCTTGCTTTCTTGCTTGCCTGGGGAAAGCTTTTAGAGAATGATACATTGTGTGGTTGACAGCGGTGGAATACATCATTTACCTGATGCAGTCAGGGGGCCCCACCAGCCGTCCAATACATTTTCCACACCTATTGTGTTGTGATAATTTCTGGAGGTGATGTTCAATACCACAGAGTGACGCTCTCGCTTATTACCCCTTACCGTCATAACTTACCTTATTTTGTGGTGTGAAATAAACCAGCATTCTTGTTTTATTGTTTTTATTCGCTGAGTGTTTCGTAAATTCGTTGGTGCATTAGATTTAATAAAGGTTTACTGATCTGTGTGTTTATTACGTGAATATTATTTAAGGTTAAGTCGCAAGTGTAAGTTGTCGAGTGGCATATTATTATATATTAATTTATTAGCAATTTTTGGGAGTTAGAAATTCTCTCTCTCTCTCTCTCTCTCTCTCTCTCTCTCTCTCTCTCTCTCTCTCTCTCTCTATCTATCTATCTATCTATCTATCTACCGTTTTATCCTGACTTGTTCCAATTCCCCCTTCCCCTCCTCAGTCGCGGGTCACGGATGCCTTCCCTTACTCCTCCCCTAGCACCCCTCCCCCTTAAGTCCTAGGACGCGGGGCCCCCTCTCTATCCCTTAGCCCCTGGTGGGCGGCGGGCACCCCGAGGTATATCGCGGGCGTGCGGGCGTGTCAGCCGTCAGCACTGACGTGTGGATGAGTTACCCGGGGCTCACCTGTCCTCGCCGCTCGCCACTCGTCACACCTGTCCGCCAATTGTAATTACACTTAGCATTACTGCCATGCTTCCCCTCCCTTCCCCTCCCTGCCCTCACTTTACCCACTCTTGCTGCTGTTGCTAACGTTGTTGTTCTTGCCGATATTGTTGTTGTTGTTGTTGTTGCTGCTGCTGCTGTTACTGATGCTACTGCTACTGCTACAGCTGCTGCTTCAGTAGTTGTTGTTGTTGTTGATACGTCTGCTGGCCACATTTCTACTTCCTCCCTCCCCCATCCTCCTCCTCCTCTTGTTCCTCTGATACGTCGGCTAGACAGAGAGAGGAGGCCCAGGCAAGTTCGAGGAAGAGGCAAATACAAGAATAAGTGCATAAGGAAGAATGGAAAGTGAAAGATAAACATTGTTAGAAATTGAAGAGTTAGGAAAAAATGGAAATGGTAGAATAGAAAGGAAACCTAGAGTGGAGGGAATGGAAGGGAAAGAGTACCGTAGAGAAGTGGAAGGGGAAAGTGGAAGGTAGGATAAAAAAAGGAATGAACATGATTGAGACTAAAGAAGTGAGAAAGACGATGAGGAAGGTTGGGAAGGAAACTAGATGGGAAAGGTATGAAGGGGAAGGAGGTGGAAAATGGAAGAATAAAGGAGAAGCAGCTAAGAGGGAAGCAGGATGGTCAGGGAAATGTATGTAAGTCATAGTTGAAGTCTTTGTGCATTGTTATTGATTGTGTTTATCTTAAATGTTGTATATCTTAGTGTTGTGTATCTTAGTGTTGTGTATCTTAGTGTTGTGTATCTTAGTGTTGTGTGTCATAATGTATGTTAGTGTTGTGTATCTTAGTGTTGTGTGTCTTAATGTATGTTAGTGTTGTGTATCTTAGTGTTGTGTCTTAATGTATGTTAGTGTTGCGTATCTTAGTGTTGTGTATCTTAGTGTTGTTCAGGATGTTGCTGGAAACCCCAAATATTTCTACTCATATGTACAATATAAGTTAGAACTACATGTATAACTGGACCATTAATAACACGAGGTTCATAAACTAAACTGACGTTGAAAAAGAAATGAGTGAAATTTCAACTATCCATTAAAAGAAAGCAGGGTGGACAGTGCAAAAAAAAAATAAAATCGTTACCCCTGATGTCCACACTGTTCCTGAAGAGTCCTAAAGAATTCGAAAAAAAAAAAATAGGAACGTGCCCATTCATGCAGCACCTGGACCGGATTCGTGGAATTCCATTTATTTTTATAAAGAACTGCAATATACGATTACCACGAGCACTCGGTACTCTTTAGAGGAAGAATTTAAATATATGCGGAATCCCAGAGGCCTTCAAGAGTGCGGACACATCTCTGCGCGAAGAAGACTTTAGAGCACCAGCCAAAAATTACAGAACAGTAGCACTAATATCGCACATCATAAAAGTCTTTGAAAGGGCGATGAGACATCATGTTACATATTACTTTGAACAGCATAACTTACACAACTCAAACTAGCATGAATTTAGAGCGGGAAAATCATGCATGTCACAGCTACTAAACCGCTGTAAGGAGGCGTTGGAAGGTAAGGTAAGATTTGTCAGGAAACAGGACTAGTGTTCCCTGACGCGGGTCTTAGTTATGTAATGACCCGCCTCTGGATATTTTAGTCATCTGACCAAAGCCTTCCACTGGCTTACCCGTCCACCCCTTTTAAAATTATGATGATTTTAACGTTTTTTTATAATAATAATTAGTCGTTGGGAGAAAAACCAAAACATAGATGTAGTCTACACAGATTTAGCAAAGGCATGTTCCCAAGGCACGGTATTATAGTGTTGTATATCGTACTGTATCTCAGTGTTGTGTTCCATAGGGTATCTCAGTGTTGTATATCGTAGTGTAGCTTAGCGTTGTGTTTCTCAGTTTACGTTAGTGATGTATATCTTAATGTATCTCAGTGTTGTGTACCATAGTGTACCTTAGTGTTGTATATCTTAAGGTATGTGAAAATGACACAGTGAAATACGAAATAAAACCTGAGCGCGTTCGTGTGTTTACACACATGTCTTCCTCTGAAGGTGTGTTTATGTAAGCACTTGAGAGCAGTCAGGTTTTATTTCCTATTTTCACTCTGGTATTTTTACATATTTGCAATTCTAATGTTGTATATCTTAGAGTATCTTAGTATTGAATATCTTAGCGTATTTTAGTGTTGTGTATCTTAGTGTATCTTAAGGGTATATATCATAGTTTACCTTCATGTTGTGTTTCTAACTTGTTTTTTGTCCACTATGTTTCATTATCTTTATACTATCTTTATTAAGCTAGTACTCTCCTCCACACCTCCCTCACCTCTCCTAGCTGACCTCCATCCCTCCTTCGTCCCTCCCCCCTTCAAACCTCTCCCACCTTCACCCCCACCTTCACCCCCACCTTCACTCCCACGTATGCTAGCCCTCGCAGCATAATAGCTTATCACAACATTAAAATATTAGACTACGATGTGACACGAACTTCGTTAATTACACGTTACCGGCCAGAACGGCTCTCCGTAATCTATTCCAATTGATGTTTTCCGTTTATCAAGGCGAGACGCCACAACCAACGATATCATTAACCTCAAAATTAAGGCGAAAGCATATCATTAACCTCAAAATTGGACATGTCAGGGTTCAGTACAGGCATCGCCTCGTGCTAATAACGGAGGCAACGATGGAATAGACAAGGAAGAACACGAATGATGCGTTAGTTCTTCAGGGGGATGCCAGACGTCGGCGGCAATGATGGCAGAGAGGAACGTGAAGATAATCCAGGATGACCCTGCAATGTTCTACGGTCATGACTATGTCTCTCGCTCTCTGTCTATCTGTCTCTGTCTGTCTGTCTGTCTCTCTCTCTCTCTCTCTCTCTCTCTCTCTCTCTCTCTCTCTCTCTCTCTCTCTCTCTCATTCACTATGATAAGCGATTATGCTGATTACAACTGAAGTAGCGGTGGACTCTAAGTCTGTGTGTGTGTGTGTGTGTGTGTGTGTGTGTCAGTGCCTGATGGGGGTCATGATATTGGAGGGAGTGAGGGGATGGGAAGGGAGGGGGACAACGCCCCTGGGAACACCCACGTACACACCTACACATGTGCATTACCGTTACTAATGTTGCTGCTACTGTTACTCTTATTACCGTTACTATTGCTCTTGTTACTAGTACAGTTACTCTTATTACTATTACTGTTACTTTTATAACTGTTATTGTTACTTTTATTACTGTTACCGTTACTTTTATTACTGTTATTGTTACTTTTATTACTGTTACCGTTACTTTAATTAATGTTATTGTTACTTTTATTACTGTTACCGTTACTTTTATTACTGTTATTGTTACTTTTATTACTGTTACCGTTACTTTTATTAATGTTATTGTTACTTTTATTACTGTTACCGTTAGTTTTATTACTGTTATTGTTAATTTTATAATTGTTATTGTTACTCTTATTACTGTGACTATTACTTGTACTCTTAATGATGCTAATTTTATTGCTGTTACTACGACTCTAATTTTCATTACGTTTATTACTACCGTTATGACTTAGTGCTACTCGTATTACTGTTACTCCAATTACAATTCTACTTTCATTACCGTTACTCTTATTACGACTGTTACTGCTACACTTATTACTGCTATTGTTGCCCTTATTACTGTTACTCTTATTGCTGTTACTATTAATTCTGCTCTTATTATTGTCACTCCTACTGTTACTGTTATACTGCTTATATTACTGTTACTGTTAGTATTACTGTCACACACACACACACACACACACACACACACACACACACACACACACACACACACACACACACACACACACACACACACACACACACACACACGTCTCCGGAAGCACACATCAATCAGATAACTGCTGCAGCATATGGGCGCCTGGCAAACCTGAGAACAGCATTCCGATACCTTAGTAAGGAATCATTCAAGACACTGTACACCGTGTATGTCAGGCCCATACTGGAGTATGCAGCACCTGTTTGGAACCCGCACTTGATAAAGCACGTCAAGAAACTAGAGAAAGTACAAAGGTTTGCGACAAGGTTAGTTCCAGAGCTAAGGGGAATGTCCTATGAAGAAAGATTAAGGGAAATCGGCCTGACGACACTGGAGGACAGGAGGGTCAGGGGAGACATGATAACGACATATAAAATACTGCGTGGAATAGACAAGGTGGACAAAGACAGGATGTTCCAGGGAGGGGACACAGAAACAAGAGGCCACAATTGGAAGTTGAAGACACAAATGAGTCAGAGAGATAGTAGGAAGTATTTCTTCAGTCATAGAGTTGTAAGGCAGTGGAATAGCCTAGAAAATGACGTAGTGGAGGCAGGAACCATACACAGTTTTAAGACGAGGTTTGATAAAGCTCATGGAGCGGGGAGAGAGAGGGCCCAGTAGCAACCGGTGAAGAGGCGGGGCCAGGAGCTAAGACTCGACCCCTGCAACCACAAATAAGTGAGCACACACACACACACACACACACACACACACACACACACACACACACACACACACACACACACACACACACACACACACACACACACACGACATACACCAACATTATGCGGGAAGAAGACACTGCATCTACCTGGTATAGCAAACATCTCTACCATACTCTCAGGGCTGTTAGCACGTAGGTCAGAAGGGTGTAGGTGGGAGGGTGAACAGATGGGGGGGGAGGTGAGGGCAGGTAGATAGGTTTGTAGGTGAGGCAGATGGGTAGGTTAGGTGGGATAATTGTGTGTGTGTGTGTGTGTGTGTGTTGCTCTTATCTGTTATTTCTTTTCCACAATCTCTTGACTCCTTTGACAGGTGTGTGGGTTGGCAATTCTGTTGGTTCCAGGACTGACAGGTGTGTGGGGTTAGCATTTGTGTCAGTGCCAAGACTGACAGGTGTGTGGGTTAGCACTTCTATTGGTTCCACGACTGACAGGTGTGTAGGTTAGGACTTGTGTCAGTGCCCAGACTCGGACAGGTGTGTAGGTTAGAACTTGTGTCAGTGCCCAGACTCTGACAGGTGTGTAGGTTAGCACTTGTGTCAGTGCCCAGACTCTGACAGGTGTATAGGTTATCACTTGTGTCAGTGCCCAGACTCTGACAGGTGTGTAGGTTAGCACTTGTGTCAGTGCCCAGACTGACAGGTGTGTAGGTTAGCACTTGTGTCAGTGCCCAGACTCTGGCAGGTGTGTAGGTTATCACTTGTGTCAGTGCCCAGACTGACAGGTGTGTAGGTTAGAACTTGTGTCAGTGCCCAGACTGACAGGTGTGTAGGTTAGCACTTGTGTCAGTGCCCAGACTTTGACAGGTGTATAGGTTATCACTTGTGTCAGTGCCCAGACTCTGACAGGTGTGTGGGAGTGGCACTGTCCGTAGTAATTTCCTCGTTGCTTATTGTCTCTCCAGCATCATCAATCACTCCAGTCTTCACTGTTTGCTCTGTTATGACTCTGTTAAACGAGATTGTGAGAGTCCAGGTGTATACGTCATGACGTCTGCCGAGGCTAACATGAACCAGGTGTGCTTGTTGTTGTTGTGCTTGTTGTTGTTCTGCTTGTTGTTGTTCACGATGGTGGTGGTTCTGGATTGTGATGGTAATGTGGAGAAAGATAGAGAGAGAGAGAAAGAGAGAGAGAGAGCAATTCATTAATTTGTAACTCTGTTTCCATTAAAATATGAAATCGTCTCAATATTCATTACACACACACACAAACACACGCGCGCACACACACACACACACACACACACACACACACACACACACACACACACACACACACACACACACACACACACACACACACACACACACACACACACACACACACACACACACACACACACACACACACACACACACACACACACACACACACACACACACCTACACACACACACACACACACACACACACACACACACACACACACACACACACACACACACACACACACACACACACACACACACACACACACACACACACACACACACACACACACACACACACACACACACACACACACACACACACACACACGCACACACACATACACACATACACACACACACATACAAACACAGAAAGAGTAGTGTTGGGAGTCAGGTTATGTCGCCAGTAGCAAAAATGTGACTAAGAACTGTTAAGAAACACCGAGGGAAAACACTGGTGGGTGACGCACTCTCAAGTGTTTGTCAGTAGACGTAACTTTAATCTGTGACAGATACCCAGTACTGTGACTGATACACAGTACAGGGGAGGTGCCAGTACTGTGACTGATACACAGTACAGGGGAGGTGCCAGTACTGTGACTGATACACAGTACAGGGGAGCTGCCAGTACTGTGACTGATACACAGTACAGGGAAGCTGCCAGTACTGTGACTGATACACAGTACAGGGAAGCTGCCAGTACTGTGACTGATACACAGTACAGGGGAGGTGCCAGTACTGTGACTGATACACAGTACAGGGGAGCTGCCAGTACTGTGACTGATACACAGTACAGGGGAGCTGCCAGTACTGTGACTGATACACGGTACAAGGAAGCTGCCAATACTGTGACTGATACACAGTACAGGGGAGGTGCCAGTACTGTGACTGATACACAGTACAGGGAAGCTGCCAGTACTGTGACTGATACACAGTACAGGGAAGCTGCCAGTACTGTGACTGATACACAGTACAGGGAAGCTGCCAGTACTGTGACTGATACACAGTACAGGGGAGGTGCCAGTACTGTGACTGATACACAGTACAGGGGAGCTGCCAGTACTGTGACTGATACACAGTACAGGGAAGCTGTCAGTACTGTGACTGATACACAGTACAGGGAAGCTGCCAGTACTGTGACTGATACACAGTACAGGGAAGCTGCCAGTACTGTGACTAATACACAGTACAGGGAAGTACTGTGACTGATACACAGTACAGGGAAGCTGTGTGACTGATACACAGTACAGGGAAGCTGCCAGTACTGTGACTGATACACAGTACAGGGGAGCTGCAGTACTGCTGTGACAGTACTGTGACTGATACACAGTACAGGGGAGCTGCAAGTACTGTGACTGATACACAGTACAGGGAAGCTGCCAGTACTGTGACTGATACACAGTACAGGGGAGCTGCCAGTACTGTGACTGATACACAGTACAGGGAAGCTGCCAGTACTGTGACTGATACACAGTACAGGGAAGCTGCCAGTACTGTGACTGATACACAGTACAGGGAAGCTGCCAGTACTGTGACTGATACACAGTACAGGGAAGCTGCCAGTACTGTGACTGATATACAGTACAGGGGAGCTGCCAGTACTGTGACTGATACACAGTACAGGGAAGTTGCCAGTACTGTGACTGATACACAGTACAGGGAAGCTGCCAGTACTGTGACTGATACACAGTACAGGGGAGCTGCCAGTACTGTGACTGATACACGGCACAGGGAAGCTGCCAGTACTGTGACTGATACACGGTACAGGGAAGCTGCCAGTACTGTGACTGATACACGGTACAGGGAAGCTGCCAGTACTGTGACTGATACACGGTACAGGGAAGCTGCCAGTACTGTGACTGATACACAGTACAGGGGAGCTGCCAGTACTGTGACTGATACACGGTACAGGGAAGCTGCCAGTACTGTGACTGATACACGGTACAGGGAAGCTGCCAGTACTGTGACTGATACACGGTACAGGGAAGCTGCCAGTACTGTGACTGATACACGGTACAGGGAAGCTGCCAGTACTGTGACTGATACACGGTACAGGGAAGCTGCCAGTACTGTGACTGATACACGGTACAGGGAAGCTGCCAGTACTGTGACTGATACACAGTACAGGGGAGCTGCCAGTACTGTGACTGATACACAGTACAGGGAAGCTGCCAGTACTGTGACTGATGCACGGTATAGGGAAGCTGCCAGTACTGTGACTGATACACGGTACAGGGAAGCTGCCAGTACTGTGACTGATACACGGTACAGGGAAGCTGCCAGTACTGTGACTGATATACAGTACAGGGAAGCTGCCAGTACTGTGACTGATATACAGTACAGGGAAGCTGCCAGTACTGTGACTGATACACGGTACAGGGAACCTGCCAGTACTGTGACTGATACACGGTACAGGGAAGCTGCCAGTACTGTGACTGATACACAGTACAGGGAAGCTGCCAGTACTGTGACTGATACACAGTACAGGGGAGCTGCCAGTACTGTGACTGATACACGGCACAGGGAAGCTGCCAGTACTGTGACTGATGCACGGTACAGGGAAGCTGCCAGTACTGTGACTGATACACAGTACAGGGAAGCTGCCAGTACTGTGACTGATATACAGTACAGGGAAGCTGCCAGTACTGTGACTGATACACGGTAAAGGGAAGCTGCCAGTACTTTGACTGATACACGGTAAAGGGAAGCTGCCAGTACTGTGACTGATACACAGTACAGGGAAGCTGCCAGTACTGTGACTGATACACGGTACAGGGAAGCTGCCAGTACTGTGACTGATACACAGTACAGGGGAGGTGCCAGTACTGTGACTGATACACAGTACAGGGGAGGTGCCAGTAATGTGACTGATACACGGTACAGGGAAGCTGCCAGTACTGTGACTGATACACGGTACAGGGAAGCTGCCAGTACTGTGACTGATACACGGTACAGGGAAGCTGCCAGTACTGTGACTGATACACGGTACAGGGAAGCTGCCAGTACTGTGACTGATATACAGTACAGGGAAGCTGCCAGTACTGTGACTGATATACAGTACAGGGAAGCTGCCAGTACTGTGACTGATACACGGTACAGGGAAGCTGCCAGTACTGTGACTGATACACGGTACAGGGAAGCTGCCAGTACTGTGACTGATACACGGTACAGGGAAGCTGCCAGTACTGTGACTGATACACAGTACAGGGAAGCTGCCAGTACTGTGACTGATATACAGTACAGGGAAGCTGCCAGTACTGTGACTGATACACGGTAAAGGGAAGCTGCCAGTACTGTGACTGATACACAGTACAGGGGAGCTGCCAGTACTGTGACTGATACACAGTACAGGGAAGCTGCCAGTACTGTGACTGATACACAGTACAGGGAAGCTGCCAGTACTGTGACTGATACACAGTACAGGGGAGCTGCCAGTACTGTGACTGATACACGGCACAGGGAAGCTGCCAGTACTGTGACTGATACACGGTACAGGGAAGCTGCCAGTACTGTGACTGATACACGGTACAGGGAAGCTGCCAGTACTGTGACTGATACACGGTACAGGGAAGCTGCCAGTACTGTGACTGATACACGGTACAGGGAAGCTGCCAGTACTGTGACTGATACACAGTACAGGGGAGCTGCCAGTACTGTGACTGATACACGGTACAGGGAAGCTGCCAGTACTGTGACTGATACACGGTACAGGGAAGCTGCCAGTACTGTGACTGATACACGGTACAGGGAAGCTGCCAGTACTGTGACTGATACACGGTACAGGGAAGCTGCCAGTACTGTGACTGATATACAGTACAGGGAAGCTGCCAGTACTGTGACTGATATACACTACCGGGAAGCTGCCAGTACTGTGACTGATACACGGTACAGGGAAGCTGCCAGTACTGTGACTGATACACGGTACAGGGAAGCTGCCAGTACTGTGACTGATACACGATACAGGGAAGCTGCCAGTACTGTGACTGATACACAGTACAGGGAAGCTGCCAGTACTGTGACTGATATACAGTACAGGGAAGCTGCCAGTACTGTGACTGATATACAGTACAGGGAAGCTGCCAGTACTGTGACTGATACACAGTACAGGGAAGCTGCCAGTACTGTGACTGATACACAGTACAGGGAAGCTGCCAGTACTGTGACTGATATACAGTACAGGGAAGCTGCCAGTACTGTGACTGATACACGGTACAGGGAAGCTGCCAGTACTGTGACTGATACACAGTACAGGTGAGCTGCCAGTACTGTGACTGATACACAGTACAGGGAAGCTGCCAGTACTGTGACTGATACACGGTACAGGGAAGCTGCCAGTACTGTGACTGATACACAGTACAGGGGAGGTGCCAGTACTGTGACTGATACACAGTACAGGGAAGCTGCCAGTACTGTGACTGATACACAGTACAGGGGAGGTGCCAGTACTGTGACTGATACACAGTACAGGGAAGCTGCCAGTACTGTGACTGATACACAGTACAGGGGAGGTGCCAGTACTCTGGCTGATACACAGTACAGGGAAGCTGCCAGTACTGTGACTGATACACAGTACAGGGAAGCTGCCAGTACTGTGACTGATATACAGTACAGGGAAGCTGCCAGTACTGTGACTGATACACAGTACAGGGAAGCTGCCAGTACTGTGACTGATATACAGTACAGGGAAGCTGCCAGTACTGTGACTGATACACAGTACAGGGAAGCTGCCAGTACTGTGACTGATACACAGTACAGGGAAGCTGCCAGTACTGTGACTGACACACAGTACAGGGGAGCTGCCAGTACTGTGACTGATACACAGTACAGGGAAGCTGCCAGTACTGTGACTGATACATAGTACAGGGAAGCTGCCAGTACTGTGACTGATATACAGTACAGGGAAGCTGCCAGTACTGTGACTGATACACAGTACACGGAAGCTGCCAGTACTGTGACTGATACACAGTACAGGGAAGCTGCCAGTACTGTGACTGATACACAGTACAGGGAAGCTGCCAGTAATGTGACTGATACACAGTACAGGGAAGCTGCCAGTAATGTGACTGATACACAGTACAGGGGAGCTGCCAGTACTGTGACTGATACACAGTACAGGGAAGCTGCCAGTACTGTGACTGATATACAGTACAGGGAAGCTGCCAGTACTGTGACTGATACACAGTACAGGGAAGCTGCCAGTACTGTGACTGATATACAGTACAGGGAAGCTGCCAGTACTGTGACTGATACACAGTACAGGGAAGCTGCCAGTACTGTGACTGATATACAGTACAGGGAAGCTGCCAGTACTGTGACTGATACACAGTACAGGGAAGCTGCCAGTACTGTGACTGATACACAGTACAGGGAAGCTGCCAGTACTGTGACTGATACACAGTACAGGGGAGCTGCCAGTACTGTGACTGATACACAGTACAGGGAAGCTGCCAGTACTGTGACTGATACACAGTACAGGGAAGCTGCCAGTACTGTGACTGATACACAGTACAGGGAAGCTGCCAGTACTGTGACTGATACACAGTACAGGGAAGCTGCCAGTACTGTGACTGATATACAGTACAGGGAAGCTGCCAGTACTGTGACTGATACACAGTACAGGGAAGCTGCCAGTACTGTGACTGATATACAGTACAGGGAAGCTGCCAGTACTGTGACTGATACACAGTGCAGGGAAGCTGCCAGTACTGTGACTGATACACAGTGCAGGGAAGCTGCCAGTACTGTGACTGATACACAGTACAGGGAAGCTGCCAGTACTGTGACTGATACACAGTACAGGGAAGCTGCCAGTACTGTGACTGATACACAGTACAGGGAAGCTGCCAGTACTGTGACTGATATACAGTACAGGGAAGCTGCCAGTACTGTGACTGATACACAGTACAGGGAAGCTGCCAGTACTGTGACTGATACACAGTACAGGGGAGCTACCAGTACTGTGATACACAGTACAGGGAAGCTGCCAGTACTGTGACTGATACACAGTACAGGGAAGCTGCCAGTACTGTGACTGATACACAGTACAGGGAAGCTGCCAGTACTGTGACTGATACACATTACAGGGAAGCTGCCAGTACTGTGACTGATATACAGTACAGGGAAGCTGCCAGTACTGTGACTGATACACAGTACAGGGGAGCTGCCACTACTGTGACTGATACACAGTACAGGGAAGCTGCCAGTACTGTGACTGATACACAGTACAGGGGAGGTGCCAGTACTGTGACTGATACACAGTACAGGGAAGCTGCCAGTACTGTGACTGATACACAGTACAGGGGAGGTGCCAGTACTGTGGCTGATACACAGTACAGGGAAGCTGCCAGTGCTGTGACTGATACACAGTACAGGGGAGCTGCCAGTACTGTGACTGATACACAGTACAGGGAAGCTGCCAGTACTGTGACTGATACACAGTACAGGGAAGCTGCCAGTACTGTGACTGATATACAGTACAGGGAAGCTGCCAGTACTGTGACTGATACACAGTACAGGGAAGCTGCCAGTACTGTGACTGATACACAGTACAGGGGAGCTGCCAGTACTGTGACTGATATACAGTACAGGGAAGCTGCCAGTACTGTGACTGATACACAGTACAGGGAAGCTGCCAGTACTGTGACTGATATACAGTACAGGGAAGCTGCCAGTACTGTGACTGATACACAGTACAGGGAAACTGCCAGTACTGTGACTGATACACAGTACAGGGAAGCTACCAGTACTGTGACTGATATACAGTACAGGGAAGCTGCCAGTACTGTGACTGATATACAGTACAGGGAAGCTGCCAGTACTGTGACTGATACACAGTACAGGGAAGCTGCCAGTACTGTGACTGATACACAGTACAGGGAAGCTGCCAGTACTGTGACTGATACACAGTACAGGGGAGCTGCCAGTACTGTGACTGATACACAGTACAGGGAAGCTGCCAGTACTGTGACTGATACACAGTACAGGTGAGCTGCCAGTACTGTGACTGATACACAGTACAGGGAAGCTGCCAGTACTGTGACTGATACACAGTACAGGGGAGCTGCCAGTACTGTGACTGATACACAGTACAGGGAAGCTGCCTGTACTGTGACTGATACACAGTACAGGGGAGCTGCCAGTACTGTGACTGATACACAGTACAGGGGAGCTGCCAGTACTGTGACTGATACACAGTACAGGGGAGCTGCCAGTACTGTGACTGATACACAGTACAGGGAAGCTGCCAGTACTGTGACTGATACACAGTACAGGGAAGCTGCCAGTACTGTGACTGATACACAGTACAGGGAAGCTGCCAGTACTGTGACTGATACACAGTACAGGGAAGCTGCCAGTACTGTGACTGATATACAGTACAGGGAAGCTGACAGTACTGTGACTGATACACAGTACTAGGAAGTTGCCAGTACTTTGACTGATACACAGTGCAGGGAAGCTGCCAGTACTGTGACTGATACACAGTACTGGGGAGGTGCCAGTACTGTTACTGATACACAGTACAGGGGAGGTGCCAATAGTCTGACTGATACACAGTACAGGGGATGTGCCAGCACTGTGACTGATACAAAGTATTGGGGAGGTGCCAGTACTGTGATATACAGTACTGAGGAGGTGCCAGTACTATGACTGATGCACAGTACTGGGGAGGTGCCAATACTGTGACTGATACACAGTACAGGGGAGGTGCCAATACTGTTGCTGATACACAGTACTGGGGAGGTGCTAGTACTGTGACTGATACACAGTACTGGGGAGGTGCCAGTACTGTGACTGATACACGGTACTGGGGAGGTGCCAGTACTGTGACTGATACACAGTACTGGGCAAGTGCCAGTACTGTGACTGATAGACAGTATTGGGGAGGTGCTAGTACTGTGACTGATACACAGTATTGGGGAGGTGCCAGTACTGTGACTGATACACAGTATTGGGGAGGTGCCAGTACTGTGATATACAGTACTGGGGAGGTGCCAGTACTGTGACTGACAACACAGTACAGGGGAGGTGCCAGTACTGTAATTGATACACAGTACTGGGGAGGGGCCAGTACTGTGACTGATACACAGTACTGGGGAGATGCCAGTACTGTGACTGATACACAGTACAGGGGAGGTGCCAGTACTGTGACTGATAAACAGTACTGGGGAGGTGCCAGTACTGTGACTGATACACAGTACTGGGGAGGTGCCAGTACTGTGACTGATACACAGTACTGGGGAGGTGCCAGTACTGTGACTGATACACAGTACAGGGGAGGTGCCAGTACTGTCATACACAGTAATGGGGAAGTGCCAGTACTGTGACTGATACACAGTACAGGGGAAGTGCCAGTACTGTAATTGATACAAAGTACTGGGGAGGTGCCATTACTGTGGCTGATATACAGTATTGGGGAGGTGCCAGTACAGTGACATAGTGTTCTCGCGTAATCCCGTGTGTTTCCAGGTTTTTCTCTGTGAGTTAAGTACACAAACGGTTTCATATAGGCACAACACAACCCTGACCTACCATCCTCATCCTCACCTTACATTTACATATAACCACAACACAACCCTGACCTACCATCCTCATCCTCACCTTACATTTACATATAACCACAACACAACCCTGACCTACCATCCTCATCCTCACCTTACATTTACATATAACCACAACACAACCCTGACCTACCATCCTCATCCTCACCTTACATTTACATATAACCACAACACAACCCTGACCTACCATCCTCATCCTCACCTTACATTTACATATAACCACAACACAACCCTGACCTACCATCCTCATCCTCACCTTACATTTACATATAACCACAACACAACCCTGACCTACTATCCTCACCCTACAAGTACATATAGCCACAACACAACTCTGAATTACGACTTCTCCCTCTCTCCCTCATCCTCCAACAGTCAAAAAACAGTCTGTAACATTACAGGAAAAACAAGTGACAGACCACCTTAATACGGGCACCCCCGGGCACCCGCGGGCACCCCTCCAGAGAGAGGGAGACGGGGAGAGATTGTGGAAAGAAAGGAGGGGGGATGTAGGCAGGGGAGGAGAGAGGAATGAAGAGGAAGAGAGAGAAGAGAGGGAGGGAGGGAGAAAGAAGAGGAGGGAGGAAGGTACAGTAGGTAGGTTGTCTATGTAGTTAACATTGAGAGTTCCTGCAGGTGCTTCAGGCTTACTTAGTTTTATACCTGTGTCCTCTTACCCTGTGTCCTGCTACCCTGTGTCCTGCTACACTGTGTCCTGCTACCCTGTGTCCTGCTACCCTGTGTCCTACACTGTGTCCTGCTACCCTGTGTCCTGCTACCCTGTGTCCTCATACACTGTGTCCTTCTACACTGTGGCCTGCTACCCTGTGTCCTCCTACCCTGTGTCCTGCTACACTGTGTCCTGCTACCCTGTGTCCTCCTACCCTGTGTCCTGCTACACTGTGTCCTCCTACCGTGTGTCCTCCTACCCTGTGTCCTGCTACACTGTGTCCTGCTACCCTGTGTCCTCCTACCCTGTGTCTTGCACTGTGTCCTGCTACCCTGTGTCCTCCTACCCTGTGTCCTCATGCACTGTGTCCTCCTACCCTGTGTCTAGCTACCCTGTGTCCTCCTACCCTGTGTCCTCCTACACTGTGTCCTGCTACCCTGTGTCCTCCTACCCTGTGTCCTATACTGTGTCCTGCTGCCCTGTGTCCTGCTACACTGTGTCCTGCTACCCTGTGTCCTCCTACCCTGTGTCTTGCACTGTGTCCTGCTACCCTGTGTCCTCCTACCCTGTGTCCTCATACACTGTGTCCTCCTACCCTGTGTCTAGTTACCCTGTACTCACCTAGTTGTACTCACCTAGTTGAGGTTGCGGGGGTCGAGTCCGAGCTCCTGGCCCCGCCTCTTCACTGATCGCTACTAGGTCACTCTCCCTGAGCCGTGAGCTTTATCATACCTCTGCTTAAAGCTATGTATGGATCCTGCCTCCACTACATCGCTTCCCAAACTATTCCACTTACTGACTACTCTGTGGCTGAAGAAATACTTCCTAACATCCCTGTGATTCATCTGTGTCTTCAACTTCAAACTGTGTCCCCTTGTTACTGTGTCCAATCTCTGGAACATCCTGTATTTGTCCACCTTGTCAATTCCTCTCAGTATTTTGTATGTCGTTATCATGTCCCCCCTATCTCTCCTGTCCTCCAGTGTCGTCAGGTTGATTTCCCTTAACCTCTCCTCGTAGGACATACCTCTTAGCTCTGGGACTAGTCTTGTTGCAAACCTTTGCACTTTCTCTAGTTTCTTCACGTGCTTGGCTAGGTGTGGGTTCCAAACTGGTGCCGCATACTCCAATATGGGCCTAACGTACACGGTGTACAGGGTCCTGAATGATTCTTTATTAAGATGTCGGAATGCTGTTCTGAGGTTTGCTAGGCGCCCATATGCTGCAGCAGTTATTTGGTTGATGTGCGCTTCAGGAGATGTGCCTGGTGTTATACTCACCCCAAGATCTTTTTCCTTGAGTGAGGTTTGTAGTCTCTGACCCCCTAGACTGTACTCCGTCTGCGGCCTTCTTTGCCCTTCCCCAATCTTCATGACTTTGCACTTGGTGGGATTGAACTCCAG
>NC_091295.1:40361308-40393808 GCF_038502225.1 Cherax quadricarinatus | reverse complement strand
AACACAGCACTGCAGCTCTGGCTGGCTGCTGTGTGTTACTGTGATGCAGCAACACAGCACTGGAGCTCTGGCTGGCTGCTGTGTGTTACTGTGATGAAGCAACACAGCACTGGAGCTCTGGCTGGCTGCTGTGTGTTACTGTGATGCAGCAACACAGCACTGCAGCTCTGGCTGGCTGCTGTGTGTTACTGTGATGCAGCAACACAGCACTGGAGCTCTGGCTGGCTGCTGTGTGTTACTGTGATGCAGCAACACAGCACTGGAGCTCTGGCTGGCTGCTGTGTGTTACTGTGATGCAGCAACACAGCACTGGAGCTCTGGCTGGCTGCTGTGTGTTACTGTGATGAAGCAACACAGCACTGGAGCTCTGGCTGGCTGCTGTGTGTTACTGTGATGCAGCAACACAGCACTGGAGCTCTGGCTGGCTGCTGTGTGTTACTGTGATGAAGCAACACAGCACTGGAGCTCTGGCTGGCTGCTGTGTGTTACTGTGATGAAGCAACACAGCACTGGAGCTCTGGCTGGCTGCTGTGTGTTACTGTGATGAAGCAACACAGCACTGGAGCTCTGGCTGGCTGCTGTGTGTTACTGTGATGAAGCAACACAGCACTGGAGCTCTGGCTGGCTGCTGTGTGTTACTGTGATGAAGCAACACAGCACTGGAGCTCTGGCTGGCTGCTGTGTGTTACTGTGATGAAGCAACACAGCACTGGAGCTCTGGCTGGCTGCTGTGTGTTACTGTGATGAAGCAACACAGCACTGGAGCTCTGGCTGGCTGCTGTGTGTTACTGTGATGAAGCAACACAGCACTGGAGCTCTGGCTGGCTGCTGTGTGTTACTGTGATGAAGCAACACAGCACTGGAGCTCTGGCTGGCTGCTGTGTGTTACTGTGATGAAGCAACACAGCACTGGAGCTCTGGCTGGCTGCTGTGTGTTACTGTGATGAAGCAACACAGCACTGCAGCTCTGGCTGGCTGCTGTGTGTTACTGTGATGAAGCAACACAGCACTGGAGCTCTGGCTGGCTGCTGTGTGTTACTGTGATGCAGCAACACAGCACTGCAGCTCTGGCTGGCTGCTGTGTGTTACTGTGATGAAGCAACACAGCACTGCAGCTCTGGCTGGCTGCTGTGTGTTACTGTGATGAAGCAACACAGCACTGCAGCTCTGGCTGGCTGCTGTGTGTTACTGTGATGAAGCAACACAGCACTGCAGCTCTGGCTGGCTGCTGTGTGTTACTGTGATGAAGCAACACAGCACTGCAGCTCTGGCTGGCTGCTGTGTGTTACTGTGATGAAGCAACACAGCACTGCAGCTCTGGCTGGCTGCTGTGTGTTACTGTGATGAAGCAACACAGCACTGGAGCTCTGGCTGGCTGCTGTGTGTTACTGTGATGAAGCAACACAGCACTGCAGCTCTGGCTGGCTGCTGTGTGTTACTGTGATGAAGCAACACAGCACTGCAGCTCTGGCTGGCTGCTGTGTGTTACTGTGATGAAGCAACACAGCACTGGAGCTCTGGCTGGCTGCTGTGTGTTACTGTGATGAAGCAACACAGCACTGGAGCTCTGGCTGGCTGCTGTGTGTTACTGTGATGAAGCAACACAGCACTGGAGCTCTGGCTGGCTGCTGTGTGTTACTGTGATGAAGCAACACAGCACTGGAGCTCTGGCTGGCTGCTGTGTGTTACTGTGATGAAGCAACACAGCACTGGAGCTCTGGCTGGCTGCTGTGTGTTACTGTGATGAAGCAACACAGCACTGCAGCTCTGGCTGGCTGCTGTGTGTTACTGTGATGAAGCAACACAGCACTGGAGCTCTGGCTGGCTGCTGTGTGTTACTGTGATGAAGCAACACAGCACTGGAGCTCTGGCTGGCTGCTGTGTGTTACTGTGATGAAGCAACACAGCACTGCAGCTCTGGCTGGCTGCTGTGTGTTACTGTGATGAAGCAACACAGCACTGCAGCTCTGGCTGGCTGCTGTGTGTTACTGTGATGAAGCAACACAGCACTGCAGCTCTGGCTGGCTGCTGTGTGTTACTGTGATGAAGCAACACAGCACTGCAGCTCTGGCTGGCTGCTGTGTGTTACTGTGATGAAGCAACACAGCACTGCAGCTCTGGCTGGCTGCTGTGTGTTACTGTGATGAAGCAACACAGCACTGGAGCTCTGGCTGGCTGCTGTGTGTTACTGTGATGAAGCAACACAGCACTGGAGCTCTGGCTGGCTGCTGTGTGTTACTGTGATGAAGCAACACAGCACTGCAGCTCTGGCTGGCTGCTGTGTGTTACTGTGATGAAGCAACACAGCACTGGAGCTCTGGCCAGCTGCTGTGTGTTACTGTGATGAAGCAACACAGCACTGCAGCTCTGGCTGGCTGCTGTGTGTTACTGTGATGAAGCAACACAGCACTGGAGCTCTGGCTGGCTGCTGTGTGTTACTGTGATGAAGCAACACAGCACTGGAGCTCTGGCTGGCTGCTGTGTGTTACTGTGATGAAGCAACACAGCACTGGAGCTCTGGCTGGCTGCTGTGTGTTACTGTGATGAAGCAACACAGCACTGCAGCTCTGGCTGGCTGCTGTGTGTTACTGTGATGAAGCAACACAGCACTGGAGCTCTGGCTGGCTGCTGTGTGTTACTGTGATGAAGCAACACAGCACTGCAGCTCTGGCTGGCTGCTGTGTGTTACTGTGATGAAGCAACACAGCACTGGAGCTCTGGCTGGCTGCTGTGTGTTACTGTGATGAAGCAACACAGCACTGGAGCTCTGGCTGGCTGCTGTGTGTTACTGTGATGAAGCAACACAGCACTGGAGCTCTGGCTGGCTGCTGTGTGTTACTGTGATGAAGCAACACAGCACTGGAGCTCTGGCTGGCTGCTGTGTGTTACTGTGATGAAGCAACACAGCACTGCAGCTCTGGCTGGCTGCTGTGTGTTACTGTGATGAAGCAACACAGCACTGGAGCTCTGGCTGGCTGCTGTGTGTTACTGTGATGAAGCAACACAGCACTGCAGCTCTGGCTGGCTGCTGTGTGTTACTGTGATGAAGCAACACAGCACTGCAGCTCTGGCTGGCTGCTGTGTGTTACTGTGATGAAGCAACACAGCACTGGAGCTCTGGCTGGCTGCTGTGTGTTACTGTGATGAAGCAACACAGCACTGGAGCTCTGGCTGGCTGCTGTGTGTTACTGTGATGAAGCAACACAGCACTGGAGCTCTGGCTGGCTGCTGTGTGTTACTGTGATGAAGCAACACAGCACTGCAGCTCTGGCTGGCTGCTGTGTGTTACTGTGATGAAGCAACACAGCACTGGAGCTCTGGCTGGCTGCTGTGTGTTACTGTGATGAAGCAACACAGCACTGGAGCTCTGGCTGGCTGCTGTGTGTTACTGTGATGAAGCAACACAGCACTGGAGCTCTGGCTGGCTGCTGTGTGTTACTGTGATGAAGCAACACAGCACTGGAGCTCTGGCTGGCTGCTGTGTGTTACTGTGATGAAGCAACACAGCACTGCAGCTCTGGCTGGCTGCTGTGTGTTACTGTGATGAAGCAACACAGCACTGGAGCTCTGGCTGGCTGCTGTGTGTTACTGTGATGAAGCAACACAGCACTGGAGCTCTGGCTGGCTGCTGTGTGTTACTGTGATGAAGCAACACAGCACTGGAGCTCTGGCTGGCTGCTGTGTGTTACTGTGATGAAGCAACACAGCACTGGAGCTCTGGCTGGCTGCTGTGTGTTACTGTGATGAAGCAACACAGCACTGCAGCTCTGGCTGGCTGCTGTGTGTTACTGTGATGAAGCAACACAGCACTGGAGCTCTGGCTGGCTGCTGTGTGTTACTGTGATGAAGCAACACAGCACTGCAGCTCTGGCTGGCTGCTGTGTGTTACTGTGATGAAGCAACACAGCACTGGAGCTCTGGCTGGCTGCTGTGTGTTACTGTGATGAAGCAACACAGCACTGCAGCTCTGGCTGGCTGCTGTGTGTTACTGTGATGAAGCAACACAGCACTGGAGCTCTGGCTGGCTGCTGTGTGTTACTGTGATGAAGCAACACAGCACTGGAGCTCTGGCTGGCTGCTGTGTGTTACTGTGATGAAGCAACACAGCACTGCAGCTCTGGCTGGCTGCTGTGTGTTACTGTGATGAAGCAACACAGCACTGGAGCTCTGGCTGGCTGCTGTGTGTTACTGTGATGAAGCAACACAGCACTGGAGCTCTGGCTGGCTGCTGTGTGTTACTGTGATGAAGCAACACAGCACTGGAGCTCTGGCCAGCTGCTGTGTGTTACTGTGATGAAGCAACACAGCACTGGAGCTCTGGCTGGCTGCTGTGTGTTACTGTGATGAAGCAACACAGCACTGCAGCTCTGGCTGTCTGCTGTGTGTTACTGTGATGAAGCAACACAGCACTGGAGCTCTGGCCAGCTGCTGTGTGTTACTGTGATGAAGCAACACAGCACTGGAGCTCTGGCTGGCTGCTGTGTGTTACTGTGATGAAGCAACACAGCACTGGAGCTCTGGCTGGCTGCTGTGTGTTACTGTGATGAAGCAACACAGCACTGGAGCTCTGGCTGGCTGCTGTGTGTTACTGTGATGAAGCAACACAGCACTGGAGCTCTGGCTGGCTGCTGTGTGTTACTGTGATGAAGCAACACAGCACTGGAGCTCTGGCTGGCTGCTGTGTGTTACTGTGATGAAGCAACACAGCACTGGAGCTCTGGCTGGCTGCTGTGTGTTACTGTGATGAAGCAACACAGCACTGGAGCTCTGGCCAGCTGCTGTGTGTTACTGTGATGAAGCAACACAGCACTGGAGCTCTGGCTGGCTGCTGTGTGTTACTGTGATGAAGCAACACAGCACTGGAGCTCTGGCCAGCTGCTGTGTGTTACTGTGATGAAGCAACACAGCACTGCAGCTCTGGCCAGCTGCTGTGTGTTACTGTGATGAAGCAACACAGCACTGGAGCTCTGGCTGGCTGCTGTGTGTTACTGTGATGAAGCAACACAGCACTGGAGCTCTGGCTGGCTGCTGTGTGTTACTGTGATGAAGCAACACAGCACTGGAGCTCTGGCCAGCTGCTGTGTGTTACTGTGATGAAGCAACACAGCACTGGAGCTCTGGCTGGCTGCTGTGTGTTACTGTGATGAAGCAACACAGCACTGCAGCTCTGGCCAGCTGCTGTGTGTTACTGTGATGAAGCAACACAGCACTGCAGCTCTGGCCAGCTGCTGTGTGTTACTGTGATGAAGCAACACAGCACTGGAGCTCTGGCCAGCTGCTGTGTGTTACTGTGATGAAGCAACACAGCACTGCAGCTCTGGCCAGCTGCTGTGTGTTACTGTGATGAAGCAACACAGCACTGCAGCTCTGGCCAGCTGCTGTGTGTTACTGTGATGAAGCAACACAGCACTGGAGCTCTGGCTGACTGCTGTGTGTTACTGTGATGAAGCAACACAGCACTGCAGCTCTGGCCACTAGTTGCAGCATATTTATGCTGCACAAGTTTTCAACTTTCTTCTATATAAAAGTTATCATCACTTTTGGAAGGCAGAATATAAGAGGAACCTTAATGATACTCTGGCTCAGTTCTTTATCAGCTTCTTGCTATTTTTTTTCCTCAGTTTCAAAAGGAACTTTCTCATTACTGTATCAAGAATTGGAGAGAGAGAGAGAGAGGTGAGTAAGGTGGTCATTATAAGGGAATGCAAAGGCATTCTCACGGAATATATGAGATTTGAACTCACTGTAACTTGATACGATTTAGCAAACGGTATGTTGGTGGTGAAGAGGTAATGTTGCATGACAAGTGTTGGCAACAACCATGTTGCTGAGGAGATAATGTTGCATGACAAGTGTTGACAACAACCATGTTGGTGAGGAGGTAATGTTGCATGACAAGTGTTGATAACAGTCATGTTGATGAGGAGGTAACGTTGCATGACAAGTGTTGACAACAACCATGTTGCTGAGGAGATAATGTTGCATAACAAGTGTTGATAACAATCATGTTGGTGAGGAGGTAATGTTGCATGACAAGTGTTGGTAACAATCATATTGGTAAGGAGATAATGTTGCATGACAAGTGTTGATAACAATCATGGTGAGGAGGTAATGTTGCATGACAAGTGTTGATAACAATCATGGCGAGGAGATAATGTTGCATGAAAAGTGTTGATAACAATCATGATGAGGTAATGTTGCATGACAAGTGTTGATAACAATCATGGTGAGGAGATAATGTTGCATGACAAGTGTTGATAATCATGGTGAGGAGATAATGTTGCATGACAAGTGTTGGTAACAATCATATTGGTAAGGAGATAATGTTGCATGACAAGTGTTGATAACAATCATGGTGAGGAGGTAATGTTGCATGACAAGTGTTGATAACAATCATGGTGAGGAGATAATGTTGCATGACAAGTGTTGATAACAATCATGTTGAGGAGATAATGTTGCATGACAAGTGTTGATAACAATCATGGTGAGGAGATAATGTTGCATGACAAGTGTTGATAACAATCATGTTGGTGAGGAGATAATGTTGCATGACAAGTGTTGATAACAATCATGTTGGTGAGGAGATAATGTTGCATGACAAGTGTTGATAACAATCATGGTGAGGAGGTAATGTTGCATGACAAGTGTTGATAACAATCATGGTGAGATAATGTTGCACGACAAGTGTTGATAACAATCATGTTGGTGAGGAGATAATGTTGCATGACAAGTGTTGATAACAATCATGTTGGTGAGGAGATAATGTTGCATGACAAGTGTTGATAACAATCATGGTGAGGAGGTAATGTTGCATGACAAGTGTTGATAACAATCATGGTGAGGAGGTAATGTTGCATGACAAGTGTTGATAACAATCATGGTGAAGAGGTAATGTTGCACGACAAGTGTTGATAACAATCATGTTGGTGAGGAGATAATGTTGCATGACAAGTGTTGATAACAATCATGTTGGTGAGGAGATAATGTTGCATGACAAGTGTTGATAACAATCATGTTGGTGAGGAGATAATGTTGCATGACAAGTGTTGATAACAATCATGTTGGTGAGGAGATAATGTTGCATGACAAGTGTTGATAACAGTCATGGTGAGGAGGTAATGTTGCATGACAAGTGTTGACAACAATCATGGTGAGGAGATAATGTTGAATGACAAGTGTTGATAACAGTGATGGTGAGGAGGTAATGTTGAATGACAAGTGTTGACAACAATCATGGTGAGGAGATAATGTTGAATGACAAGTGTTGATAACAATCATGGTGAGGAGGTAATGTTGCATGACAAGTGTTGATAACAATCATGGTGAGGAGGTAATGTTGAATGACAAGTGTTGATAACAGTGATGGTGAGGAGGTAATGTTGCATGACAAGTGTTGATAACAATCATGGTGAGGAGGTAATGTTGCATGACAAGTGTTGATAACAATCATGGTGAGGAGGTAATGTTGTATGACAAGTGTTGATAACAATCATGGTGAGGAGATAATGTTGTATGACAAGTGTTGATAACAATCACGGTGAGGAGGTAATGTTGTATGACAAGTGTTGATAACAATCATGTTGGTGAGGAGATAATGTTGCATGACAAGTGTTGATAACAATCATGGTGAGGAGATAATGTTGCATGACAAGTGTTGATAACAATCATGTTGGTGAGGAGATAATGTTGCATGACAAGTGTTGATAACAATCATGGTGAGGAGGTAATGTTGCATGACAAGTGTTGATAACAATCATGGTGAGGAGATAATGTTGCATGACAAGTGTTGATAACAATCATGTTGGTGAGGAGATAATGTTGCATGACAAGTGTTGATAACAGTCATGGTGAGGAGGTAATGTTGCATGACAAGTGTTGACAACAATCATGGTGAGGAGGTAATGTTGCATGACAAGTGTTGATAACAATCATGGTGAGGAGGTAATGTTGCATGACAAGTGTTGATAACAATCATGGTGAGGAGATAATGTTGTATGACAAGTGTTGATAACAATCATGGTGAGGAGATAATGTTGCATGACAAGTGTTGATAACAATCATGTTGGTGAGGAGATAATGTTGCATGACAAGTGTTGATAACAATCATGTTGGTGAGGAGATAATGTTGCATGACAAGTGTTGATAACAATCATGTTGGTGAGGAGATAATGTTGCATGACAAGTGTTGATAACAATCATGTTGGTGAGGAGATAATGTTGCATGACAAGTGTTGATAACAATCATGTTGGTGAGGAGATAATGTTGCATGACAAGTGTTGATAACAGTCATGGTGAGGAGGTAATGTTGCATGACAAGTGTTGACAACAATCATGGTGAGGAGGTAATGTTGCATGACAAGTGTTGATAACAATCATGGTGAGGAGGTAATGTTGCATGACAAGTGTTGATAACAATCATGGTGAGGAGGTAATGTTGCATGACAAGTGTTGATAACAATCATGGTGAGGAGATAATGTTGCATGACAAGTGTTGATAACAATCATGTTGAGGAGATAATGTTGCATGACAAGTGTTGTCAACAACCTTGATAAAAAAAAAATATTAACTTGAATGGTACCATTGATGGAACATTTCACACATATCTCACTTTCAGGAGAAAATCTATTGACGACGTCTCGGTCTATCCAGGATCATTACGACGTCACATGGTACCGGTCCACTGTGGACCTAAACGTCCTCAATAATTTTCTGGAAAGTGACTTATTTGTGAAAACTAAATTGATGATGCTGTACAACTTCTCAAATAGCAACGCTCTTCTTGCCGAATAAGCCAAGCTAAAATTTGTATATGTAATAATTTCGCAAAAACTATTCTGAACCTAACGGAAAAATATATATTTCTTTGTGTTTGTTTAGTATTAAATTATTGTAAACTTATCTAAAATATATTTAGTTGGAGTAGGCTAAATTAAATTGCGCTTGTCATAATAAGGTTAGGTAAGTTTTTTAAGGTTCTTTTGGTACAAAATTATTAATTTTTACATTTACACAAATGAAAAAATATATCTTTAAACATATAAGAGAAAATTTTAGAAAGGACTTAATTTTAAACATACGTACATACATACATACATACATGGTAGAGTATGGGTGTGGCGACCCTGCCTCTTCCTTCCCCTTCTGTGCCATTACAACAAAATAACGTTTTAGTACTCTACCAATCCCAGCTTCCTCTCCCAAACCTAAACGAACGCGCGTGCGGACACGCACACACACACACACACACACACACACACACACACACACACACACACGCACGCACGCACGCACACACACACACACACACACACACACACACACACACACACACACACAGAACAGAACAGCAAGGGCAAGCACACACACAACTATTCTCAGAACCATACAACCTATCACACCATCCCAACACACACTACAGTCCATACCCACAGCCTCCACCCAACACCGAGCTATAGAATCCCACAGTATGCCACCAGGTCTCCCACCCTCACAGGCTCCCCAAACCACAGTGTTGGAAAGAAAACTGAAGGTATGGTGCACAAACGCTGATGGAATAACAAATAAGTGGGAGGAGTGGCATGAAAGAGTCAAAGAAGCATCACCGGACATCATAGCTCACACAGAAACCAAGCTTACAGGTATGATAACAGATGCCATCTTTCCAACGGGATACCAAATCCTGAGGAAAGACAGAGGGAACAGGGGGGGTGGAGGAGTGGCATTGCTGATCAAAAATCGCTGGAATTTTGATGAGCTGGAGAGAGGAGACAGCGGAGAAGAAAGTGATTACATAGCGGGAACGCTCCACTCTGGAGGTCCCAAGGTGGTAATAGCAGTGATGTATAACCCACCGCAGAACAGCAGGAGGCCAAGGCAAGAGTACGACGAGAGCAATAGAGCGATGATTGACACACTGGCTACAGTGGCCAGAAGAGCTCATGCGTGCAGGGCAAAGCTCCTGATCATGGGTGACTTGAACCACAAGGAGATCGATTGGGAGAACTTGGACCCACATGGGGGCCAAGATACATGGAGGGCTAAGATGATGGAGGTGGTACTGGAAAACTTCAGGTGCCAACACGTAAGGGACACTACAAGAGAGAGAGGAGAGGATGAACTAGCTAGGCTGGACTTAGTATTCACCTTGAGTAGTGCAGATATCGAGGACATCACATATGAAAGACCCCTTGGGGCCAGTGACCATGTGGTTTTAAGCTTCGAATACACAGTAGAGCTACAAGTGGAGGGAGAAGCAGGAAGGCCAGGACGAATGAAGCCAAACTACAAGAAAGGGGACTACATAGGAATGAGGAACTTCCTGAACGGGGTTCAGTGGGACAGAGAACTGGCAGGGAAGTCAGTTAATGAGATGATGGAATATGTAGCAACAAAATGCAAGGAGGCTGAGGAGAGGTTTGTACCCAAGGGTAACAGGAATAATGAAAAAGCCAGGATGAGCCCATGGTTTACCCAAAGGTGCAGGGAGGCAAAAACCAAGTGTGCTAGGGAATGGAAGAAATATAGAAGGCAAAGGACCCAGGAGAATAAGGAGAGCAGTCGTACAGCCAGAAACGAATGTGCACAGATAAGAAGGGAGGCCCAAAGACAATATGAAAATGACATAGCAGCGAAAGCCAAATCTGACCCGAAACTGTTGTACAGCCACATCAGGAGGAAAACAACAGTCAAGGACCAGGTAATCAGGCTAAGGAAGGAAGGAGGAGAGACAACAAGAAATGACCGTGAAGTATGTGAGGAACTCAACAAGAGATTCAAAGAAGTGTTCACAGAGGAGACAGAAGGGGCTCCAGAAAGACGGAGAGGTGGGGCACACCACCATGTGCTGGACACAGTGCACACAACCGAGGAAGAAGTGAAGAGGCTTTTGAGTGAGCTAGATACCTCAAAGGCAATGGGGCCAGATAACATCTCCCCATGGGTATTGAGAGAGGGAGCAGAGGCGCTATGTGTACCCCTAACAACAATATTCAATACATCTATCGAAACAGGGAGATTGCCTGAGGCATGGAAGACAGCAAATGTAGTCCCAATCTTTAAAAGAGGAGACAGACATGAAGCACTAAACTACAGACCAGTGTCACTGACATGTATAGTATGCAAAATCATGGAGAAGATTATCAGGAGAAGAGTGGTGGAACACCTAGAAAGGAACGATCTCATCAACAGCAGCCAACATGGTTTCAGGGACGGGAAATCCTGTGTCACAAACCTACTGGAGTTCTATGACATGGTGACAGCAGTAAGACAAGAGAGAGAGGGGTGGGTGGATTACATTTTCTTGGACTGCAAGAAGGCGTTTGACACAGTTCCACACAAGAGATTGGTGCAAAAACTGGAGGACCAAGCAGGGATAACAGGGAAGGCACTACAGTGGATCAGGGAATACTTGTCAGGAAGACAGCAGCGAGTCATGGTACGTGGCGAGGTGTCAGAGTGGGCACCTGTGACCAGCGGGGTCCCACAGGGGTCAGTCCTAGGACCAGTGCTGTTTCTGGTATTTGTGAACGACATGACGGAAGGAATAGACTCTGAGGTGTCCCTGTTTGCAGATGACGTGAAGTTGATGAGAAGAATTCACTCGATCGAAGACCAGGCAGAACTACAAAGGGATCTGGACAGGCTGCAGACCTGGTCCAGCAATTGGCTCCTGGAGTTCAATCCCACCAAGTGCAAAGTCATGAAGATTGGGGAAGGGCAAAGAAGACCGGAGACGGAGTACAGTCTAGGGGGCCAGAGACTACAAACCTCACTCAAGGAAAAAGATCTTGGGGTGAGTATAACACAGGCACATCTCCTGAAGCGCACATCAACGAAATAACTGCTGCAGCATAGGCGCCTAGCAAACCTCAGAACAGCATTCCGACATCTTAATAAGGAATCATTCAGGACCCTGTACACCGTGTACGTTAGGCCCATATTGGAGTATGCGGCACCAGTTTGGAACCCACACCTAGCCAAGCACGTAAAGAAACTAGAGAAAGTGCAAAGGTTTGCAACAAGACTAGTCCCAGAGCTAAGAGGTATGTCCTACGAGGAGAGGTTAAGGGAAATCAACCTGACGACACTGGAGGACAGGAGAGATAGGGGGGGACATGATAACGACATACAAAATACTGAGAGGAATTGACAAGGTGGACAAAGACAGGATGTTCCAGAGATTGGACACAGTAACAAGGGGACACAGTTGGAAGCTGAAGACACAGATGAATCACAGGGATGTTAGGAAGTATTTCTTCAGCCACAGAGTAGTCAGTAAGTGGAATAGTTTGGGAAGCGATGTAGTGGAGGCAGGATCCATACATAGCTTTAAGCAGAGGTATGATAAAGCTCACGGCTCAGGGAGAGTGACCTAGTAGCGATCAGTGAAGAGGCGGGGCCAGGAGCTCGGACTCGACCCCCGCAACCTCAGCTAGGTGAGTACAACTAGGTGAGTACACACACACACACACACACGCACGTATATACGCATAAAGCAGGTGAAGCAGGTGGTGTAGCAAGTGGTGAGGCAGGTGGTGTAGCAGGTGGTGAGGCAGGTGGTGAAGCAGGTGGTGAGGCAGGTGGTGAAGCAGGTGGTGAAGCAGGTGGTGAGGCAGGTGGTGAAGCAGGTGGTGAGGCAGGTGTTGAAGCAGGTGGTGTATCAGGTGGTGAAGCAGGTGGTGAGGCAGGTGGTGAGGCAGGTGGTGAGGCAGGTGGTGACGCAGGTGGTGAGGCAGGTGTTGCTGCAGGTGGTGTAGCAGGTGGTGAGGCAGGTGGTGAAGCAGGTGGTGAGGCAGGTGGTGAGGCAGGTGGTGAAGCAGGTGGTGAGGCAGGTGGTGAAGCAGGTGGTGAAGCAGGTGGTGAGGCAGGTGGTAAGACAGGTGGTGAAGCAGGTGGTGAGGTAGGTGGTAAGACAGGTGGTGAAGCAGGTGGTGAGGCAGGTGGTAAGGCAGGTGGTGAAGCATGCAACACCTGCTGAAGATAACTTTTCCATGCAATACCTGCTGAAGATAACTTCTCCAGGCAACACCTGCTGAAGATAACTTCTCCAGGCAACACCTGCTGAAGATTATTTGAAGTTTTCCTGGAGTCAAATTTGGTACACTTGTCTCATAGGTGTAGCAAGACATGTGTAACACAGGTATTGATATGAAGCATCCCTGCTTCCCTCCCTGCCTCTCTTCTTGGGTCCCTGCTTCCCTCCCTGCCTCTCTTCTTAGGTCCCTGCTTCCCTCCCTGCCTCTCTTCTTAGGTCCCTGCTTCCCTCCCTGCCTCTCTTCTTAGGTCCCTGCTTCCCTCCCTGCCTCTCTTCTTAGGTCCCTGCTTCCCTCCCTACCTTCCTCTCTTAGGGTCTGCTTCCCTCCCTTCCTCTCTTGGGTCCCTGTTTCTCTCCCTACCTCTTGTTAGGTCCCTACTTTACTCCTTCTTTCCCTGTCTCTCTTCTTAGGTCCCTGCTTCCCTTCTTCCATCCCTGCTTTATTCTTTCAGTGTTCCTGCCTCCCCTTTTCAGTCCCTGCCTCTCTTCTCAAGTCCCTGCTTCCTTTCTTCCGTCCCTGCCTCTATTTTTGGGTCCCTGCCTCTATTTTTGGGTCCCTGTCTCTCTTCTTAGTTCCTGCCTCCCTCCTTTCATCCCTGCCTCTCTTCTTAGGTCCCTGCCTGCCTCCTTCCCACCCTGTTTTCCTCCCTCCTCCCTCCCCATCTCCCCAGGGAGGGTGGTCTTGAAGGTGGGTGTGCACGTCAGTGGAGGTGGTAGGGGCCTCACCCACTGACCACTCACTGACTAACTCAATTTGCTTCACATCAAAATCTGGCGATGCTTGCCATGTTGTCAAGACGATGGGGGGGGGGGGGGAGGTTGTTGTCACACACGGAGGGTGGAGTGGGGGTATTGCCATCCATAGTTGATGACCGCATTGATGTTAAGTTTATTTTGGCACGGGTATACAAAAGTACAAATATTATACACAGTGTAAATTACCTAGGATAACCCAACAAGTGACTTATTTCCATTGACGTCTATTGATGTCAGCATTAGTTTGTGATCACATACCTGATGTCAGTGTTCTCAGATGACTCCAGTGCCGTGACAATATTGAGGAATGAACACAGTGTATACCTGGAGCAGGTTTCCTGGGTCAACGCCCCCGCGGCCCGTGACCAGGCCTCGTGGTGGATCAGGGCCTGATCAACTATTCTGTTGCTGCTGGCCGCACAAGATGATGACAGGAGAGCCACCTCTGACCACTAGTCCCTTGGTGCTTCTTAAGATTCCTGCTGCTGCTGCCTTAATACCGGTTTATGATCTCTATCTCTCTCTCCCCTCAAGGAAGGTTCCTTGATGTTGGTGAGGAGCTCTTGATTTAGGGAATTGGATCTGTACTCCAGTTCCTCGAATTAAGCCTGAATGCCTTCCACATATCCCCCCGCCCCAGGCGCTGTATAATCCTCCGGGTTTAGCGCTTCCCCCTTGATTATAATAATAATAATAATCTCTCTCTCTCTCTCTCTCTCTCTCTCTCTCTCTCTCTAATCCTGCTCTTTCTGATTTCCTTATCCTTTCCATTCCATCTTAACCCACTCTCACTTCCCTCCTCTTACTCCCAACTCCAACCTCCCCACCCAGCACTCCATCCTCCCCACTCTCCCTCCATCCAACTCCCACCTCGAATTCCAGCTGATCGGAAAGCGCTGTTATGGCCAAAATCCCGGAGAAAATTCCAAGGTGAAGCGAGGGGCAGGCGTCCAGGAATGTGGAATCTGATGGACCTCTGATTCCAGACCTCCAGGAATATCTCCAGGCTCCCACTGGTCAAGATTTTCTCAATCTTCAATACTGCCCACCAGCACCACTACCACCACCACCACCACTACCACCACCACCACCACTACCACCACCACCACTACCACCACCACCACCACCACCACCACTACTAATACCACTACCACTGTCAACAGCACCACCACCACACCACTACCACCACCACCACCACTACTAATACCACTACCACTACCACCACCACCACTACCACCACCACCACCACTACCACCACCACCACCACTACTAATACCACTACCACTGCCAACAGCACCACCACCACACCACTACCACCACCACCACCACTACTAATACCACTACCACTGCCAACAGCACCACCACACCACTACCACCACCACCACCACTACTAATACCACTACCACTGCCAACAGCACCACCACCACACCACTACCACCAGCACCACCACTACAAATACCACTACCACTCCCAACAGCACCACCACCACACCACTACCACCACCACCACCACCACCACTACTAATACAACTACCATTGCCAACAGCACCCCCACCACACCACTACCACCAGCACCACCACTACTACCAACCCCACTACCACTATCACCACTACTCTCAACACCACTACCACTACCAGTACCACTACCATCACAACCACTATCACTACCACCACCACAATCACTACCACTATAATCACTACCACCACAGTCACCACCACCATCGCTACCACTACCACCACCACCACCACTACCACCATTTCTACCACCACCATCACCACCACCACCACCATCACTACCACCACCACCACCACCACCACCACCACTATCACCACAACCACCAAAATCACCACCACCACCAACACCACCACCACCATCACCACCACTACCATCACTACCACTACTGTCACCACCACCACCGCCATCACTACCACCACTATCACCACCACCACCACCATCACTACCACCATCTTATATTCCTGCATATTACCTTCACTCCAGCACCTGCTGGCCTCAGTTGATGTTATGTCGTCGATATGATGCGTGTATGTGTACTCAGCTAATTGTACTCACCTAATTGTAGTTGCAGGGGTCGAGACTCAGCTCCTGGACCAGCCTCTTCACTGAACGCTACTAGGTCCTCTCTCTCCCTGCTCCATGAGCTTTATCATACCTCGTCTTAATGCTATGTATGGTACCTGCCTCCACTACATCGCTCGCCAGACTGTTCCACTTCCTGACCACTCGATGACTGAAGAAATACTTCCTAACATCCCTGTGGCTCATCTGAGTCTTCAACTTCCAAGAGTGACCCCTTCTTTCTGTGTCCCATCTCTGGAACATCCTGTCTCTGTCCACCTTGTCTATTCCACGCAGTATTTTGTATGTCGTTATCATGTCTTCCCTGGCCCTCCTGTCCTCCAGTGTCGTCAGTCCGATTTCCCTCAACCTTTCTTCATAGGACATTCCCTTTAGCTCTGGAACTAACCTTGTCGCAAACCTTTGCACTTTCTCTAATTTCTTAACGTGCTTGACCCGGGTTCCAAAACTGGTGCTGCATACTCCAGTATGGGCCTAACGTACACGATGTACAGTGTTTGAAAGATTCCTTACTTAGGTATCGGAATGCTAATCTCAGGTTTGCCAGGCGCCCATATGCTGCAGCAGTTATCTGGTTGATGTGTGCTTCCGGAGACGTATTCGGTGTTATAATCACACCAAGATCTTTCTCCTTGAGCGAGGTTTGCAGTCGTTGTCCACCTAGCCTATACTCCGTCTTCGGTCTTCTTTGCCCTTCTTCAATCTTCATGACTGCATTTGGCAGGGTTGAATTCGAGAAGCCAGTTGCTGGACCACGTGTCCAGCCTGCCCAGGTCTCTTTGAAGTCCTGCCTGATCCTCATCTGATTTAATTCTCCTCATTAACTTCACATCATCTGCGAACAGGGACACCTCTGAGTCTATCTCTTCCATCATGTCATTCACATATACCAAAAATAGCACTGGTCCTAGGACCGACCCCTGTGGGACCCCGCTCGTCAAAGGTGCCCACTGTGATACCTCATCACGCACCATGACTCGTTGTTGCCTCCCTGTCAACTATTCTCTGATCCATTGCAGTGCCCTTCCTGTTATACGCGCCTGATCCTCTAGCTTCTGCACTAATCTCTTGTGAGGAACTATGTCGAAGGCCTTTCTGCAGCCCAAGAAAATGCAATCAACCCACCCCTCTCTCTCGTCTCTTACTTGTGTTACTTTATCATAAAATTCCAGAAGGTTTGTAACACAGGATTTACCTTCCATGAAACTGTGCTGGTTGTCATTTATACCTTTGTTCCGTTCCAGGTGCTCTACAACTCTCCTCTTGATGTGGGACAAGTTGACCCCCTACGTGTGGGACGTTGACCCCCTACGTGTGGGACGTTGACCCCCTACGTGTGAGACAAGTTGACCCCCTACGTGTGGGACAAGTTGACCCCCTACGTGTGGGACAAGTTGACCCCCTACGTGTGGGACAAGTTGAACCCCTACGTGTGGGACAAGTTGACCCCATACGTGTGGGACAAGTTGAACCCCTACGTGTGGGACAAGTTGACCCCATACGTGTGGGACAAGTTGAACCCCTACGTGTGGGACAAGTTGACCCCCTGCGTGTGGGACAAGTTGACCCCCTACGTGTGGGACTAGTTGACCCCCTACGTGTGGGACTAGTTGACCCCCTACGTGTGGGACAAGTTGACCCTCTACGTGTGGGACAAGTTGACCCCCTACGTGTGGGACAAGTTGACCCCCTACGTGTGGGACAAGTTGACCCCCTGCGTGTGGGACAAGTTGACCCCCTACGTGTGGGACTAGTTGACCCCCTACGTGTGGGACAAGTTGACCCCCTACGTGTGGGACAAGTTGACCCCCTACGTGTGGAACAAGTTGACCCCCTGCGTGTGGGACAAGTTGACCCCCTACGTGTGGGACAAGTTGACCCCCCTACGTGTGGGACAAGTTGACCCCTACGTGTGGGACAAGTTGACCCCCTACGTGTGGGACAAGTTGAACCCCTACGTGTGGGACAAGTTGACCCCCTAAGTGTGGGACAAGTTGACCCCTTGCGTGTGGGACAAGTTGACCCCCTACGTGTGGGACAAGTTGACCCCCTACGTGTGGGACTAGTTGACCCCCTACGTGTGGGACAAGTTGACCCCCTACATGTGGGGCAAGTTGACCCCCTACGTGTGGGGCAAGTTGACCCCCTACGTGTGGGACAAGTTGACCCCCTACGTGTGGGACAAGTTGAACCCCTACGTGTGGGACAAGTTGACCCCCTACGTGTGGGACTAGTTGACCCCATACGTGTGGGACAAGTTGACCCCCTACGTGTGGGGCAAGTTGACCCCCTACGTGTGGGGCAAGTTGACCCCCTACGTGTGGGGCAAGTTGACCCCCTACGTGTGGGACAAGTTGAACCCCTACGTGTGGGACAAGTTGACCCCCTACGTGTGGGACTAGTTGACCCCATACGTGTGGGACAAGTTGACCCCCTACGTGTGGGGCAAGTTGACCCCCTACGTGTGGGGCAAGTTGACCCCCTACGTGTGGGACTAGTTGACCCCATACGTGTGGGACAAGTTGACCCCCTACGTGTGGGGCAAGTTGACCCCCTACGTGTGGGGCAAGTTGACCCCCTACGTGTGGGGCAAGTTGACCCCCTACGTGTGGGGCAAGTTGACCCCCTACGTGTGGGGCAAGTTGACCCCCTACGTGTGGGACTAGTTGACCCCCTACGTGTGGGACAAGTTGACCCCCTACGTGTGGGGCAAGTTGACCCCCTACGTGTGGGACTAGTTGACCCCCTACGTGTGGGGCAAGTTGACCCCCGCCCCCACAAACAATCCCATTAAAACTGAAGAAATATAGTGAGGTGAGACTGTGTCTGGCAGAGCTGGTCAGTAATGGTATTACCCAGTAGCTGTCGCTGGGCATGATGGGAAGAGTCACGGTAGATGGAGTGCAGGGGAGGAGCAGGAGGGGAAGTGGAGTGAAGGAGGTGGAATTAAGGAGGAAAAAGAACAAGATGAGGAGGAGCAGGAGAACGAACAGGAGTAGTGGTGAAGGTGTAGTGGAGTAAAAGAAGACGAGGAAGAGGAGAGGAGGAGGTGTTTGCACTTCTCTTACTCTTATTTGACTATAACAGGTGTGCCAGTAGGTCTAGTTGACTATAACAGGTGTGTCAGTAGACCTAATTGACTATAACAGGTGTGCCAGTAGGCCTAGTTGAGTATAACAGGTGTGCCAGTAGGTCTAGTTGACTATAACAGGTATGCCAGTAGGCCTAGTTGACTATAACAGGTGTGCCAGTAGGTCTAGTTGAGTATAACAGGCGTGCCAGTAGGCCTAGTTGACTATAACAGGTGTGCTAGTGGGTCTAGTTGACTATAACAGGTGTGCCAGTAGGCCTAGTTGAGGATAACAGGTGTGTCAGTAGGTCTAGTTGATTATAACAGGTGTGTCAGTAGGCCTAGTTGAGGATAACAGGTGTTTCAGTAGGCCTAGTTGAGTATAACAGGTGTGTCAGTAGGCGTAGTCTAGTATAAGAGGTGTGTCAGTAGGCCTAGTTGAGAGTGAGGATAGCCAGGCAGGCGTGGTGGAGGGCGGCGGCTCCTCGCTGCATATTAAGTATTAAAACCTCAGTAATGTAATATTAACTTCTAGAGCACTTTGTACTGAAGACGATATGCATGTATTAATGTGTGTGTGTGTGTGTGTGTGTGTGTGTGTGTGTGTGTGTGTGTCTGTGTGTGTGTGTGTGTGTGTGTGTGTGTGTGTGTGTGTGTGTGTGTGTGTGTGTGTGTGTGTGTATGTGTGTGTGTGTGTGTGTGTGTGTGTGTGTGTGTGTGTGTGTGTGTGTCTGTCTGTGTGTGTGTGTGTGTGTGTGTGTGTGTGTGTGTGTGTGTGTGTGTGTGTGTATGTGTGACTGTGTGTGTGTGTGTGTGTGTGTGTGTGTGTGTGTGTGTGTGTGTGTGTGTGTGTGTGTGTGTGTATGTGTGACTGTGTGTGTGTGTGTGTATGTGTGACTGTGTGTGTGTGTGTGTGTGTGTGTGTGACTGTGTGTGTGTGTGTGTGTGTGTGTGTGTGTGTGTGTGTGTGTGTGTGTGTGTGTGTGTGTGTGACTGTGTGTGTGTGTGTGTGTGTGTGTGTAGTGACTGTGTGTGTGTGTGTGTGTGTGTACTCACCTATTTGTACTCACCTATTTGTGGTTGCAGGGGTCGAGTCCTAGCTCCTGGCCCCGCCTCTTCACCGGTTGCTACTAGGCCCTCTCTCTCCCCGCTCCATGAGCTTTATCAAACCTCGTCTTAAAACTGTGTATGGTTCCTGCCTCCACTACGTCATTTTCTAGGCTATTCCACTGCCTTACAACTCTATGACTGAAGAAATACTTCCTACTATCTCTCTGACTCATTTGTGTCTTCAACTTCCAATTGTGGCCTCTTGTTTCTGTGTCCCCTCCCTGGAACATCCTGTCCTTGTCCACCTTGTCTATTCCATGTCGTTATCATGTCTCCCCTGACCCTCCTGTCCTCCAGTGTCGTCAGGCCGATTTCCCTTAATCTTTCTTCATAGGACATTCCCCTTAGCTCTGGAACTAACCTTGTTGCAAACCTTTGTACTTTCTCTAGTTTCTTGACGTGCTTTATCAAGTGCGGGTTCCAAACAGGTGCTGCATACTCCAGTATGGGCCTGACATACACGGTGTACAGTGTCTTGAATGATTCCTTACTAAGGTATCGGAATGCTGTTCTCAGGTTTGCCAGGCGCCCATATGCTGCAGCAGTTATCTGATTGATGTGTGCTTCCGGAGACATGCTCGGTGTTATACTCACCCCAAGATCTTTCTCCTTGAGTGAGGTTTGCAGTCTTTGGCCACCTAGCCTATACTCTGTCTGTGGTCTTCTGTGCCCTTCCCCTATCTTCATGACTTTGCATTTGGCAGGATTAAATTCGAGAAGCCATTTGCTGGACCAGGTGTCCAGTCTGTCCAGGTCTCTTTGAAGTCCTGCCTGGTCCTCATCAGATTTAATTCTCCTCATTAACTTCACATCATCTGCAAACAGGGACACTTCTGAGTCTAACCCTTCCGTCATGTCGTTCACATATACCAAAAATAGCACTGGTCCTAGGACCGACCCCTGTGGGACCCCGCTCGTCACAGGTGCCCACTGTGATACATCATTACGTACCATGACTCGTTGTTGCCTCCCTGTCAGGTATTCTCTGATCCATTGCAGTGCCCTTCCTGTTATATGCGCCTGATGCTCTAGCTTCTGCACTAATCTCTTGTGAGGAACTGTGTCAAAGGCCTTCTTGCAGTCCAAGAAGATGCAATCAACCCACCCCTCTCTCTCTTGTCTTACTTCTGTTATTTTATCATAAAACTCCAGAAGGTTTGTGACACAGGATTTGCCTTCCGTGAATCCGTGCTGGTTGGCATTTATACTCCTGTTCCGTTCCAGGTGCTCCACCACTCTCCTCCTGATAATCTTCTCCATAATTTTGCATACTATACACGTCAATGACACAGGTCTATAGTTTAGTGCCTCTTTTCTGTCTCCTTTTTTGAAAATGGGAACTACATTTGCCGTCTTCCATACCTCAGGTAGTTGCCCAGTTTCCAGGGATGTGTTGAAGATTGTGGTAAGTGGTACGCACAACATATCTGCTCCCTCTCTAAGGACCCACGGAGAGATGTTGTCCGGTCCCATTGCCTTTGAGGTATCGATGTCCCTTAGCAGTTTCTTCACCTCCTCCTCATCTGTATGTATGTCGTCCAACACTTGTTGGTGTATTCCTTGTTGGTGTCCCCATCTGGTCTGTCCCCCCAGAGTCCTTCCTGTCTCTACTGTAAATACTTCCTTAAATCTCGTGTTGAGCTCCTTACATACCTCTTGATCGTTTCTTGTGAGTTCTCCACCTTCTTTCCTCAGCCTTATCACCTGGTCCTTGACTGTTGTCTTCCTCCTAATGTGGCTATACAGCAGTTTCGGGTCAGATTTGACTTTCGATGCTATGTCGTTTTCATACTGTCGCTGGGCCTCCCTCCTTATCTGCGCATACTCGTTTCTGGCTCTTCTACTAATCTCCTTGTTTTCCTGGGTCCTATGCCTCCTGTACCTTTTCCATTCTCTGTTGCACTTAGTTTTTGCCTCCCTACACCTTCGGGTAAACCAAGGACTCGTTTTGGTCTTCCTATTATTTCTGTTTCCCTTGGGAACAAAACTTTCCTCTGCCTCCTTGCACTTTGTTGCCACATATTCCATCATCTCGTTTACTGATTTTCCTACCATTTCTCTGTCCCACTGAACCTCCTGCAGGAAGTTTCTCATACCTGTGTAGTCCCCCCTTTTATAGTTTGGCCTGTCCCCTTCAGTTCCTGTTACCTTCTCCACTTGTAACTCTACTATATAGTCAAAACTCAGAACCACATGATCGCTAGCTCCAAGGGGCCTCTCGTAAGTGATGTCCTCAATGTCTGAACTGCTCAGGGTGAACACAAGATCCAGTCTTGCTGGCTCATCCTCCCCTCTCTCTCTGGTTGTGTCCCTGACATGTTGATGCATGAGGTTTTCAAGTACCACATCCATCATCTTGGCTCTCCATGTTTCGGGACCCCCATGTGGCTCCAGGTTTTCCCAGTCGATCTCCCTGTGGTTGAAATCGCCCATTACCAGTAACTTTGCTCTGCTCGAGTGAGCTCTTCTTGCCACCTCAGCCAGTGTGTCCACCATCACCCTGTTGTTTTCTTCGTACTCCTCTCTTGGCCTCCTGCAGTTCTGTGGTGGGTTATACATCACTCCAATGACTACTTTATGTTCTCCGGACTGAATTGTACCTACAATGTAGTCTCTTTCTCCAATCATGTCCATGCCTTCCATTTCCTCAAATCCCCATTGGTGTTTTATGAGCAGTGCAACCCCTCCTCCCCCTCTACTCCTTCTATCTTTCCTCAGGATCTGATATCCTGTTGGGAAGATTGTGTCTGTTATTGTCTCAGCGAGTTTTGTTTCTGTGACTGCTATGATGTCTGGGGATTTTTCACTGATTCTTTCATTCCACTCCTCATGTTTATTCGTTATTCCATCCGCGTTTGTGTACCAAACCTTTAATTTCTTTTCTATCATTGTGGTCATGCAAGTATATTGGGGTTGGGGGAGCGAGAGCCTTGGTGGGGGCCTATATGGGGCTGTGGTGTAGGTGGGGTTTGTGATGATGGGGGTGGGGTCAGAATGCCCATAAGGGACAGCTGTTGGGGTGAGGTTTGTGATATGGGGGTTGGTGGCAGAGGGAACAGTGAGTGGGTTGTAGTATAGGTTGCTCAGTTGCGTTGGGAATGTCGCGGGTGGAGTCTTTTGGTGGGAGATTCTGTGGGGTGTGTTTGCCCTTCCTCCTGTGTCTGGGTCCTGCTCATTTTCCTTGCTTCTCGTTCCTCCTTGCGTCTCTGTACCCTCTCTTTCAGTGTAGTCCTTTCTTCTTGTGTTCTGTCGCGGTCGAGGTATACTCTCTGGTACCCCTGTTTGTCCCTCAGTCTTGCTTTCTCTTGCAGAATCCTGGTTCGAACTGATTCTTCCTTGAAAGTTACTCTGACAGGCCGTATCCTTCCACTCGCAAACCACCCAATTCTCTGAAAATTTGTCACCTGGGTCATATTGCCCTCCCCTATTGTTTTCATGATGCCTTCAATCATTTTTTTCTCCTCCTGTTTTATTTCTTCAAAGTTGGCTCCCTTGGCTTCTTGGAGCCCGTACACAAAAACTGACCTCGCCCTTTCCTCCTCCCACTGAGTCTCTATCTGCTTCCTCTGAGGCATTTTATTTCCTTCCATTGACATGTTCTTGCCTTCAGTCCCTGTCATATCTGAAACTTCTATTCTCAGTGAACTGTCTTTCCTGACCAGCTGTCCCTTGCTACTGCAGTTGGCTGTTAGAATCTCTGCATATAACAAACCTTCATTGTCTTCGGACCTGTCGCTTGATCTTAGTGTGCTCATCGTCTTTTCCCTGGCCCCACGTGTGTGTGTGTGTGTGTGTGTGTGTGTGTGTGTGTGTGTGTGTGTGTGTGTGTGTGACTGTGTATGTGTGACTGTGTGTGTGTGACTGTGTATGTGTGACTGTGTGTGTGTGTGTGTGTGTGTGTGTGTGTGTGTGTGTGTGTGTGTGTGTGTGTGTGTGTGTGACTGTGTATGTGTGACTGTGTGTGTGTGTGTGTGTGTGTGTGTGTGTGTGTATGTGTGACTGTGTGTGTGTGTGTGTGTGTGTGTGACTATGTATGTGTGACTGTGTGTGTGTGTACTCACCTATTTGTACTCACCTATTTGTGGTTGCAGGGGTCGAGTCATAGCTCCTGGCCCCGCCTCTTCGCTGATTGCTACTAGGTCCTCTCTCTCCCTGCCCCATGAGCTTTATCATACCTCGCCTTAAAACTATGTATGGTTCCCGCCTCCACTACTTCACTTTCTAGGCTATTCCACGGCCTGACTACTCTATGACTGAAGAAATACTTCCTAACATCCCTTTGATTCATCTGAGTCTTCAACTTCCAATTGTGACCTCTTGTGTCTGTGTCCCATCTCTGGAACATCCCGTCTTTGTCCACCTTGTCTATTCCGCGCAGTATTTTAAATGTCGTTATCATGTCTCCCCTGACCCTCCTGTCCTCCAGTGTCGTCAGGCCGATTTCCCTCAACCTTTCTTCGTAGGACAATCCCCGTAGCTCTGGGACTAGCCTTGTTGCAAACCTTTGCACTTTCTCTAATTTCTTGACGTGCTTGACTAGGTGTGGATTCCAAACTGGTGCTGCATACTCCAGTATGGGCCTGACGTAAATGGTATACAGAGTCTTGAACGAATCCTTACTGAGGTATCGGAACGCTATCCGTAGGTTTGCCAGGCGCCCGTATGCTGCAGCAGTTATCTGATTGATGTGCGCCTCAGGAGATATACCCGGTGTTATATTCACCCCCAGATCTTTTTCCTTGAGTGAGGTTTGCAGTCTTTGGCCATCTAAACTATATTGTGTCTGCGGTCTTCTTTGCCCTTCCCCAGTCTTCATGACTTTGCATTTGGCAGTGTTAAACTCAAGGAGCCAGTTGCTGGACCAGGCTTGTAGCCTGTCCAGGTCTCTTTGTAGTCCTGCCTGATCCTCATCCGATTTGATTCTTCTCATTAACTTCACATCATCTGCAAACAAGGACACTTCTGAGTCTATCCCTTCCGTTATGTCGTTCACATATACCAAGAACAGCACAGGTCCTAGGACTGACCCCTGTGGAACCCCGCTTGTCACAAGCGCCCACTCTGACACCTCGTCACGTACCATGACTCGTTGTTGCCTCCCTGTCAGGTATTCTCTGATCCATTGCAGTGCCTTTCCTGTTATGTGTGCCTGATCCTCTAGCTTTTGCAGTAACCTCTTGTGAGGAACTGTCCAAAAAATGCAGTCGATCCACCCCTCTCTCTCTTGTCTTACTTCTGTCACCTTGTCATAAAACTCTAGTAGGTTTGTGACACAGGATTTTCCTTCCCTGAAACCGTGCTGGTTGTCAATTATACACTTGTTTCTTTCCAGGTGCTCCACCACTCTCTTCCTGATGATCTCCATGACCTTGCATACTATACACGTTAGTGATACAGGTCTGTAGTTTAGTGCCTCATGTCTGTCTCCCTTTTTAAAAATTGGGACTACATTTGCCATCTTCCATACCTCAGGGAGTTGCCCAGTTTCAAATGATGTGTTGAAGATCTTTGTTAATGGCACACACAATATCTCTGCTCCCTCTTTAAAGACCCATGGAGAGATGTTGTCTGGTCCCACCGCCTTTGAGGTGTCAAGTTCGCATAGCAGCTTCTTCACTTCCTCCTTGGTTATATGTACCTCATCCAGCACTCGCTGGTGTACCCCCCTGTTCTGATTTCCTGGAGTCCTACTGGTTTCCACTGTAAATACTTCTTTAAATCTCGTGTTGAGCTCCTGACATACCTCTCGGTCGTTTCTTGTGAATTCCCCATCACCCTTCCTCAGTCTGATTACCTAGTCCTTGACTGTTGTTTTCCTCCTGATGTGGCTGTACAACAGCTTCGGGTCAGTCTTGACTTTTGATGCTATGTCATTTTCATATTGTCGCTGAGCCTCCCTTCTTATCTGTGCATATTCGTTTCTGGCTCGTCGGCTAATCTCTTTATTTTCCTGAGTTCTCTGTCTTCTGTACCTTTTCCATTCTCTAGTACACCTAGTTTTTGCCTCCCTACACCTTTGGGTGAACCAAGGACTAGTTCTGTTCTTCCCATTATTTCTGTTTCCCTTGGGAACAAACTTCTCCTCTGCCTCCTTGCATTTTGTTGCCACATAGTCCATCATTTCTTGTACTGGTTTTCCTGTCAGTTCCCTCTCCCACTGAATGTTTTGAAGGAAGTTCCTCATGCCTGAGTAGTTCCCCCTTTTGTAGTTTGGTTTTTCCCACCCTATTCCTGCTACTCTCTCCACTTGGAGCTCAACTATGTAGTCGAAGCACAGAACCACATGATCGCTAGCTCCCAGGGGCCTTTCATACAAGATATCCTCGATGTCTGAACTACTCAAGGTGAATACAAGGTCCAGTCTTGCTGGTTCATCTTCTCCTCTCTCTCTCTGGTATGGACTGGACTGTGTATGTGTGACTGTGTGTGTGTGTGTGTGTGTGTGTGTGTGTGTGTGTGTGTGTGTGTGTGTGTGTGTGTGTGTGTGTGTGTGTGTGTGTGTGAGACTGTGTATGTGTGACTGTGTGTGTGTGTGCGTGTGTGTGACTGTGTATGTGTAGCTGTGTGTGTGTGTGTGTGTGTGTCTGTGTGTGTGTGTGTGTGTGTGTGTGTGTGTGTGTGTGTGTGTGACTGTGTATGTGTGTGTGTGTGTGTGTGTGTGTGTGTGTGTGTGTGTGTGTGTGTGTGTGTGTGTGTGTGTGTGTGTGTGTGTGTGTGTGTGTGTGTATTCACCTATTTGTCGATTCATAGCTCCTGGTCCCGCCTCTTCACTGATTGCTACTAGGTCCTCCTCCCTCTCCCTGCTCCATGAGCTTTATCAAACCTCGTCTTAAAAATGTTTGGTTCCTGCCTCCACTACATCACTTTCTTGGCTATTCCACTGCCTGACAACTCTGTGAGTGAAGAAATACTTCCTAACATCCCTTTGACTCATAGGAGTCTTCAACCTCCAATTGTGACCCCTTGTTTCTGTGTCCTATCTCTGGAACATCCTGGAATTGTCCACCCTGTCAATTCCTCGCAGTATTTTATATGTCGTAATCTTGTCTCCCCTGACCCTCCTGTCCTCCAGTGGTGTCAGGTCAATTTCCTTTAACCTTTCTTCGTAGGAAAATCCCCTTCGCTCTGGAACTAGTTTTATTGCAAATATTTGCACTTTCTCTAATTTCTTGACGTGCTTGACCAGGTGTGGATTCCAAACTGGTGCTGCATACTCTACTATGGGCCTGACGTATATGGTGCAGAGTCTTGAACGATTCGTTACTGAGGTATCGGAATGGTATTCTTAGGTTTGCCAGACGCCCCTATGCTGCAGCAGTTATCTGCTTTACGTACGCCTCAGATGTGCTCGGTATTATACTCACCCCAGGATCTTTTTCCTTGAGTTAGGTTTGCAGTCTTTGGCCACCTAGGCTATATTTTGTCTGCGGTCTTCATTGCCCTTCTTCGATCTTCATGACTTTGCATTTGGCGGGGTTAAATTCAAGGAGCCAGTTGCTGGACCAGGCTTGTAGTTTGTCCAGGGCTCTTTGTAGTTCTGCCTGATCCTCGACCGATTTAATTCTTATTAACTTCACATCATTTGCAAATAGGGACACTTCTGAGTCTATTCCTTCTGTTATGTCATTCACATATGTGTGTGTTTGTGTGTGTGTGTGTGTGTGTGTGTGTGTGTGTGTGTGTGTGTGTGTGTGTGTTTGTATGTTTGTCATATTCGTTGCTGTGGGGTTTGAGACTTGACTCCTGTCCCTTTCTCATCCGCTTAAGAATGGTCACACACTATTCCTGACCACATTGCCTTCATCATACCTACAATTACAACTGCGTATAAACACTTATGTCAGATGTTAGTATCCGGACGGTTCTCCTCAGTAACCACTCTCAAACTGAGGAAGCAGTGTGTTATAACTCTGTGATTCGTTTGCTTCTTCAAGTTTAATTCATTTCTTTATAACAGTTTCTCTTCAGAATGGATACTGTGTGGGCGCCAGAGATTAAGGTCTTCTCCCGCCATAGCTGGGAGTGGATTGGAGATCCATACTACTTCTGTCTGTGGCCTTGTGTCATTCCACGCCGGAGTATGGCTGCCAGATCTACTCCTGGGTTAGATTTTCTCTGCTGCAATTGTTAAATCCTGTTCGTCACCAAGAGCTATAGTTTTACATGGGTGCAGTCCGTACCTTCCATATGTAGCTTAAATGTGGTGAACTTCTCCTGGATGTGCGTCGAGACGATCTAGGTCTTCACAACCTGTTTTGAGTTCATTGTTCACCTGGGAACCCAGGTCTTCATGGTAGTAAGAGGGTGGGGAGGGGAGGTCCAGTGATTACCTGGGAACCCAGGTCTTCATGGTAGAGAGAGGGAGAGGGAGAGGGGGCAGGAAGTTCCCTTTGCTTGTGCGAGACTTCCTGTTTTGTTTGATGTTCACATGAAGGCTCTTGAATTGTTTGCTCAGTGTGTCTGCCATCATAGAGGCTGGCGTCTTTGGATACCCTCCTTAGACAATGCCTGAGGTTTATTTTTATAGGCGGTACATGTCAGCCTTGAAGTGTCGAGCCCTGATGAAGACCTTGGCTAAATTTTTGGAGCATGATTTTAGTCATGCTTCAAGGATGAAGATCTTTACTGACTGGTCAGAGAGAGTGGATGGCGTTGTCTTTGCTATTGTCGCTGGTAAGGACTCGTATTATGCATATTTACCAAGCGAGTCCTCTGTATTCATCGCAGTGTCCACACACTCCTTGCTGGTCTCGTGCTGAGAGCTGGCTTAGTTGATTCTCGGTTCACTGTTTACTCAGATTCCCAGTGTTCTCTGTTTGCCTTGCACCAGTATGTCTCTGCCCACCCTTGTAGTCGCAAAAGATCCAGGATTGGTTAGTTCGTCTCCATGTTCTGTACAAGGATGTGGACTTCTCTGGGTGCCTGGGGTGGAAGCTGCTATAACGGGTTTGTTTTGTAACGAACTTAGGTTGACAGCGATTTCATGGGCCAGATATGTAGATATATTCTTGGAAAAATGGTAGACTCAGTGGGACCCTAGATGACTGTTACGCGCCCCTACTTCACTCCATTATATACAAAAATAAAAGGCCTGGTTAAAATAAGTTCTGTAATAATATATCGCGAACCACTTTATTACTAGCTAGATAAAGCAGGTTCGACTATATATTATTATCAGGTACAGTATGAATCATCAAAAGTACTCCATTGTATTATATTGTATTATATTATATTATTATTAGGTTAGGTATTACGAATGTGTAACCACTACTGTAGTGACCAATTGGTGGTTCTAGAATTGACGCCACGCGTCGCCTTCTGGCCGAGCTGAAGTCATACTGTGAAGTAGTTGAGTGAGTCAGTCAGCTCCTAGCTCTGACTCGGTACGGGTCGTCAACCCAAAGCTACTAGCTTAAACTAAAACTTTATACCAAGTCTATTGTCTTGCCTTTGCCATTAGTTTCCTGAAGTCGGGTAATTCATGTCACTTATGAAAGATAACTATTTCGTTACCCTAGACCTTTCTAAAAGAGTTAAATGGTGAGATTAGTAGATTATTAATTGAAATTATTGTATCATACTCTGTTAATGAGAATTTGAACGTAAGATTGGGTTTCTTGCTGTATAGTGTTTCATTTATAATTGCTTGTGGTTATTTTAATTCACTAACCAAATACCAATGAAACTAAATGATTGGTAATAAAATAAAACTAACAAAAAATTGGAGTTATTTGTGCCCCTATTGTTACGGTGAAGATTAAGTCGTAACAATGACCAACAAGTTACCTTATATAAGATTCAGCAAGACTGAGTCATTCAACAGGAATTATCAACTGAGACTCAGGCACACACATCTTACCCACAGCTACATCTTTGCAGATGCTCTTGTTCCTCTCTGTGTAACTTGTGGCGCCCAGCTGACTGTGGGACACATTTTAACTGTTTTACCCACGGCTTAGGCTCCTTTGCTTATTTTTTTTATAATTACTAAGGTGCCTGTAGGGACCTCGGGCAACTTTTAGGAGCCTCTTGACCTTACAATTTAATGGGATATTTTAACTGATGTTGGATATTTTAATTTGGTATGAGAGTATTTATTTGTTTTGTGTCTTTTATTCGTGCTAACAGTTTTTATTAATTGTACATTTGCTTTTCTTGCGTGTCCTCTATATATTTTTTTATTGCCAAAAGCACTGAATGATCAACACGGTCAAAGCAGCCATAAGACTGGAAATCTGAATATCTCTCTCTATCTATCTATCTCTCTCTCTCTCTCTCTCTCTCTCTCTCTCTCTCTTTTTACACAGGGTTTGACAAGGTTAAGGATCCCTAGCTTTACTGACAAGCTATTTACAGGTTAAGGATTCCTAACTTTATTGGCAAGCTAAGAGCTGTTACCTACATCAGCTCATTTGAAAGCATTTTTATTGTTATGAGACATACAAGTAGGAAACAGGATGAAGTTGGAGCCATCTGTGGGCCAGCATTTTCATTTGATCAACTGACTTTATCTCGTTGACATCATTATGCTGTACGAATGTGTTCCATACTCGAGTCATCCTGGGTATATATGATCTCAGATGGAGTGATGTTCTGGAGAAGGGTACAGCCAGAGTAAAGTTGCTGCTTTCTGCCCGTCTTGTGGCATAAAAGCTTGTTTCACGCTGTCCTCGAAGTGGATCCAAGTGTGGTACTTTGATAGAATTGGCCTTGTACATAACAGTAAGGCCACCCACATCCCTCCTATGTTGAAGGCTCTGCTGAAATGACAGATCTATCCAGGATGGGTTCAGGCGAGAGATGAGACGTCTTGCTCTGTTCTCTACTCTGTCAAGCAGTCGCAGATGAGAGGGGGGACAGGCAAACCAAGAAAGTGGAGCATATTCAAGGTGTGAGCGTACTTGTGCCTCGTACAGAATCTTGCAACCCCTACTGTCAAGCAGATGCGAGATACGGCGAAGTGCTGTAAGCTTCCTGGCTGCCTTGTTTGCAAGATTTACAACATGGTTCTTCATGGTTAGTTTGGAGTCAAATTTCACCCCCCCAAGGATATCCTCTCTCTCTCTCTCTCTCTCTCTCTCTCTCTCTCTCTCTCTCTCTCTCTCTCTCTCTCTCTCTCTCTCGCTTTCTCTGACCTGTCGAGTTCTCCGAGTATTATGTATGTTGTAAACATATCTATCCTGGCTCTCCCCTTCCTGTGGTATGAGATTTAGTAAGTTGTGGTAGAGATATTGGTGCTGGTGGCTTGGTGGTGGCATGGTAGTGGCAGGATGGTGGCATGCATATGGCATGTGAGTGGCAGGGTGGCACGGTGGTGGCATGGCAGTGGTTGGGTGGTTGCTTGGTAGTGGCAGGGTGATGGCATGGTAGTGGCAGGGTGGTGTTATGCTAGTAAAAGGGTGGTCGCATGGTAGTGGTAGGGTGTTGGCATCGTAGTGGCAGGGTGGTTGCAGGGTATTGGCAGGAGAGACACTACTAGCGCACTTCAGCATCAGCCTGGTCACCAGTGTAGTGGCAGGGTGGTGACAGGGAGAACACCACTAGAGCACCTCAGCACCAACCTGGCCACCAGGTAAGTGGCAGGATAGTGGCAGGGGAGACACCACTAGAGCACCTCAGCACCAACCTGGCCACCAGGTTAGTGGCAGGATAGTGGCAGGGAAGACACCACTCGAGCACCTCAACACCAGCCTGGCCACCAAGGTAGTGGCAGGATAGTGGCAGGGGCGACACCACTAGAGCACCTCAGCACCAACCTGGCCACCAGGTTAGTGGCAGGATAGTGGCAGGGGAGACACCACTAGAGCACCTCAGCACCAGCCTGGCCACCAGGGTAGTGGCAGGGGAGACACCACTAGAGCTCGTAGCACCAGCCTGACCACCAGGTTACTGGCAGGGGAGACACCACTAGAGCACATCAGCACCAGCCTGGCCACCAGGGTAGTGGCAGGGGAGACACCACCAGAGCACCTCAGCACCAGCATGACCAACAGATTAGTGGGAGGATAGTGGCAGGGGAGACACCACTAGAGCACCTCAGCACCAGCATGGCCAACAGATTAGTGGGAGGATAGTGGCAGGGGAGACACCACTAGAGCACATCAGCACCAGCCTGGCCACCAGGGTAGTGGCAGGGGAGACACCACTAGAGCACCTCAGCACCAGCATGGCCAACAGGTTAGTGGGAGGATAGTGGCAGGGGAGACACCACTAGAGCACCTCAGCACCAGCCTGGCCACCAGGGTAGTGGCAGGGGAGACACCACTAGAGCACCTCAGCACCAGCCTGGCCACCAGGTTAGTGGCAGGATAGTGGCAGGGGAGACACCACTAGAGCACCTCAGCACCAGCCTGGCCACCAGGGTAGTGGCAGGGGAGACACCACTGGAGCACCTCAGCACCAGCCAGAACACCAGGGTAGTGGCAGGGGAGA
>NC_091295.1:40346308-40356308 GCF_038502225.1 Cherax quadricarinatus | reverse complement strand
TTTTCTTAAAACAAAGATTGGTGTTAAAATTGTTCCATTTAGCTCTCTGATGTATGATTGTTAAGACCAGTCATGTTATTGTTCAGTGTAGCTTCCTGATGTATGATTGTTAAGACCAGTCATGTTATTGTTCAGTGTAGCTTCCTGATGTGTGATTGTTAAGGCCAGTCATGTTATTGTTCAGTGTAGCTTCCTGATGTGTGATTGTTAAGGCCAGTCATGTTATTGTTCAGTGTAGCCTCCCTGATGTTTGATTGTTAAGACCAGTCATGTTATTGTTCATTGTAGCTCCCTGATGTGTGATTGTTAAGACAAGTCTTGTTATTGTTCAGTGTAGCCTCCCTGATGTTTGATTGTTAAGACCAGTCATGTTATTGTTCAGTGTAGCCTCACTGATGTATGATAGTTAAGACCAGTCTTGTTATTGTTCAGTGTAGCCTCACTGATGTATGATAGTTAAGACCAGTCTTGTTATTGTTCAGTGTAGCCTCACTGATGTATGATAGTTAAGACCAGTCTTGTTATTGTTCAGTGTAGCCTCACTGATGTATGATAGTAAAGACCAGTCTTGTTATTGTTCAGTGTAGCCTCCCTGATGTATGATAGTTAAGACCAGTCTTGTTATTGTTCAGTGTACCCTCCCTGATGTATGATAGTAAAGACCAGTCTTGTTATTGTTCAGTGTAGCCTCCCTGATGTATGATATTAAAGACCAGTCTTGTTATTGTTCAGTGTACCCTCCCTGATGTATGATAGTAAAGACCAGTCTTGTTATTGTTCAGTGTAGCCTCCCTGATGTATGATATTAAAGACCAGTCTTGTTATTGTTCAGTGTAGCCTCCCTGATGTATGATAGTTAAGACCAGTCTTGTTATTGTTCAGTGTACCCTCCCTGATGTATGATAGTTAAGACCAGTCTTGTTATTGTTCAGTGTAGCCTCCCTGATGTATGATATTAAAGACCAGTCTTGTTATTGTTCAGTGTACCCTCCCTGATGTATGATAGTTAAGACCAGTCTTGTTATTGTTCAGTGTAGCCTCCCTGATGTATGATATTAAAGACCAGTCTTGTTATTGTTCAGTGTAGCCTCCCTGATGTATGATAGTTAAGACCAGTCTTGTTATTGTTCAGTGTACCCTCCCTGATGTATGATAGTTAAGACCAGTCTTGTTATTGTTCAGTGTAGCCTCCCTGATGTATGATAGTTAAGACCAATCTTGTTATTGTTCAGTGTAGCCTCCCTGATGTATGATAGTTAAGACCAGTCTTGTTATTGTTCAGTGTACCCTCCCTGATGTATGATAGTTAAGACCAGTCTTGTTATTGTTCAGTGTAGCCTCCCTGATGTATGATAGTTAAGACCAGTCTTGTTATTGTTCAGTGTAGCTTCCTGATGTATGATAGTTAAGACCAGTCTTGTTATTGTTCAGTGTAGCCTCCCTGATGTATGATAGTTAAGACCAGTATTGTTATTGTTCAGTGTACCCTCCCTGATGTATGATAGTTAAGACCAGTCTTGTTATTGTTCAGTGTAGCCTCCCTGATGTATGATAGTTAAGACCAGTCTTGTTATTGTTCAGTGTACCCTCCCTGATGTATGATAGTTAAGACCAGTCTTGTTATTGTTCAGTGTACCTCCCTGATGTATGATAGTTAAGACCAGTCTTGTTATTGTTCAGTGTACCCTCCCTGATGTATGATAGTTAAGACCAGTCTTGTTATTGTTCAGTGTAGCTTCCTGATGTATGATTGTTAAGACCAGTCTTGTTATTGTTCAGTGTAGCCTCACTGATGTATGATTGTTAAGACCAGTCATGTTATTGTTCAGTGTAGCCTCACTGATGTATGATAGTTAAGACCAGTATTGTTATTGTTCAGTGTACCCTCCCTGATGTATGATAGTTAAGACCAGTCTTGTTATTGTTCAGTGTAGCCTCCCTGATGTATGATAGTTAAGACCAGTCTTGTTATTGTTCAGTGTAGCCTCCCTGATGTATGATAGTTAAGACCAATCTTGTTATTGTTGATGTATGATTGTTAAGACAGTGTTATTGTTCATGTATGATTGTTAAGACCAGTCATGTTATTGTTCAGTGTAGCCTCACTGATGTATGATTGTTAAGACCAGTCATGTTATTGTTCAGTGTAGCCTCACTGATGTATGATTGTTAAGACCAGTCATGTTATTGTTCAGTGTAGCCTCACTGATGTATGATTGTTAAGACCAGTCATGTTATTGTTCAGTGTAGCCTCCCTGATGTATGATAGTTAAGACCAGTCATGTTATTGTTCAGTGTAGCCTCACTGATGTATGATTGTTAAGACCAGTCATGTTATTGTTCAGTGTAGCCTCACTGATGTATGATTGTTAAGACCAGTCATGTTATTGTTCAGTGTAGCCTCACTGATGTATGATTGTTAAGACCAGTCATGTTATTGTTCAGTGTAGCCTCCCAGTCATGTCCCTGTTATTGTTCAGTGTAGCCTCCCTGATGTATGATAGTTAAGACCAGTCATGTTATTGTTCAGTGTAGCCTCACTGATGTATGATTGTTAAGACCAGTCATGTTATTGTTCAGTGTAGCCTCTCCCTCCTCTCTCTTCTATATATGCACTGGTTCTCTTCTCTTAGTGCTTTGGTATGGGTAATTAATGGTTCAAAACGGACCGAAACGTCTTCATAAACTTGTCTCATATGTGCGGGTTTTTGTGTCTTGCAATTGTGCATTGTCACAAGACACATGTCAAGAGGACACATGTCACAAGACGCATGTCTCAAGACGCATGTCTCAAGACACAATTTACTAATCACAGTTCACAAGATACAAGTTACTATTCTAAACACAATTTACAAGAGGCAAGATACAAGTCACATCAGTCACAACACACAGTACACAAGCGCCTCTGAGATTCTCACTTTAACATCGGATAAAAGAACTTTCTTCTTTTTTATGAAGTCATTTTTCCGAACTTATTAGTTAACTTAATTTTTCTTTATCAGTATTGCGGTAAGTCTTTTTTTTGTCAATTTACAAAAATTTCTTGTTTTGGGGGGAGCATTGCAAAAAAAAAATAATCCTGTATGATGGAGTTTGACAGTGAAACACCATCCTGTATGATGGAGTTTGACAGTGAAACACCATCCTGTATGATGGAGTTTGACAGTGAAACACCATCCTGTGTGATGAAATATGACAGTGAAACACCATCCTGTATGATGGAGTTTGACAGTGAAACACCATCCTGTGTGATGAAATATGACAGTGAAACACCATCCTGTATGATGGAGTTTGACAGTGAAACACCATCCTGTATGATGGAGTTTGACAGTGAAACACCATCCTGTGTGATGGAATATGACAGTGAAACACCATCCTGTATGATGGAGTTTGACAGTGAAACACCATCCTGTGTGATGAAATATGACAGTGAAACACCATCCTGTATGATGGAGTTTGACAGTGAAACACCATCCTGTATGATGGAGTTTGACAGTGAAACACCATCCTGTGTGATGGAATATGACAGTGAAACACCATCCTGTATGATGGAGTTTGACAGTGAAACACCATCCTGTGTGATGAAATATGACAGTGAAACACCATCCTGTATGATGGAGTTTGACAGTGAAACACCATCCTGTGTGATGGAATATGACAGTGAAACACCATCCTGTATGATGGAGTATGACAGTGAAACACCATCCTGTGTGATGGAGTATGACAGTGAAACACCATCCTGTATGATGGAATATGACAGTGAAACACCATCCTGTGTGATGGAATATGACAGTGAAACACCATCCTGTATGATGGAATATGACAGTGAAACACCATCCTGTGTGATGGAATATGACAGTGAAACACCATCCTGTGTGATGGAATATGACAGTGAAACACCATCCTGTATGATGGAGTATGACAGTGAAACACCATCCTGTGTGATGGAATATGACAGTGAAACACCATCCTGTATGATGGAATATGACAGTGAAACACCATCCTGTATGATGGAATATGACAGTGAAACACCATCCTGTGTGATGGAATATGACAGTGAAACACCATCCTGTATGATGGAATATGACAGTGAAACACCATCCTGTATGATGGAATATGACAGTGAAACACCATCCTGTATGATGGAATATGACAGTGAAACACCATCCTGTATGATGGAATATGACAGTGAAACACCATCCTGTATGATGGAATATGACAGTGAAACACCATCCTGTATGATGGAGTATGACAGTGAAACACCATCCTGTATGATGGAGTATGACAGTGAAACACCATCCTGTATGATGGAGTATGACAGTGAAACATAGCTAGCTTTTGTTCCCACTTTGTATCTGTCATACACAGTAGGATAACAGCACACTGCTGATGTATCTAGTTTTGCTGGGAGGGAAAAAAACTTTCCTGTTCCCTCCCCTCCCCTTCACTCTCCTCTCCTCCCCTCCCCCCTCCCCCCTCCCCCCTCTCCCCTCTCCTCCCACCAGGCAGGCGGGTGAGGCGGCACCATCCTGGTTATTTCCCAAGCGGCCGCCCATCATCCCAAATCACGCCCCTACGCCCACCCGCTGACACCCTCACGCTGACGCCCCCTCACGCTGACACCTTTACGCTGACACTCCTCGCACTGACAGGCTCACGCTGACACCCTCTAGCTGACACCCTCCAGCTGACACCCTCACGGTGACACCCCCTCACGCTGACACCTTTACGCTGACACCCCTCACGCTGACGCCAGACTAATCACCTTCGCTAGGTAGCGACATTACAAAACCTCCCAGGTTGTCACATGTACAGTCACAACACTGCACTAGATGTGCGTTGGCGCTGCGTGAATCGAGAAAGGTATCCCCGTATTGTATAACCCCAATTTCTTGTACCTCAGTTGAAGCGAAAGGACTAGTGCAGAGTGCGGCATAAGTTTCTAGTGCGGTTAAATTATAGCGTTGAAAATTTGATGCACATTAGGAGAGATGTTGACAAGTTATCACACAGAGAGTAAATAATATAAAGTCACGTTACCGAGGTTGAAACAAGTCACCGGGTGACTTGTCCGGTTGTTTCCCAACCATTGATTCTGTTGTGATTTGACGCGGGTCCAGGACGGGCCGAAACGTCATCCTGACGTTTCTCTCCAATGTGCGGGTTGTTGATGAATTATCACATAGTAACTTAGGACATAGCCCGACCCCAAGCCAAACCTTCCATTAAGAATCACCAGCTATAACACCTGTTGGAAAAGGCATTCTTTAGTTGTCTCAGAGAGATCAGTATCCCAAGATATGTCAGCATTAAGTTTGAAGCCGCTCGGAAGTAGCATTATCAAGTTATCGGCGTTGAAATTACGTCAGTAAAAATGGTAAACTGGGACCTACACAGGTTAACATAAATTAAAATTTATCTCTAAGAATTATCAGCGTTTAAGGTTTGAAGTCGAGCAGAAGAGACATTTTCCAGCTATTTCACGGAACCCAGTTTGACTGATAAAATTGTTAAATTAAATCTTATAAAATGCTGATAAAACTGTCAGACTAAATGTTATAAAATGCAAAAAGCGAAGTGAAGTTTGATGCGAGGAAAAATACATCACCACTAAAAGTTTGAATCCGAGCAGAAGATGTATTTTCTAGTTATTTCCCCAGCATCCATTACAAGCTTATCAACTCCCTGGTGGGTTTAGCGCTTAGTTTTGATTATAATAATAATTAAGATTCGTAAGCGAATAAATGATTGATGTTGTCGAATAGGAAACTCCAGGTATATAATGGACAGAAAATAATACTATAACACTTCGACATTAAAACTGACAAAATGGCGCCGACACATTCCAGGAACAACACCAAGCTTGGTTGAAGTTGGACACATGACTGCTGAGAGGTGAAGCTCACCCAGCGAGCCATTATCTCTCAGTCCACAGCAGCATCCTGCTGCTGTGGACTTTAAGATAATGTTTGTAACTCTGAAGCATTTCATATCTCTTTCGTAGTTCACAACATGTGGCAGGGTTGGATGAAATTATCTGTTACCGTAATGGCAAATTTGCACGTACCCAAATTAAGCTTCTTGAGTAGTATCCTGTCTGTAAGTTCTTCAGGTTATGTATACTCTGCTATATTGTACCTGATTTAACAGGTACAATACACACTGTTTTACACAAAATTAGCAGATATACACCTACACACACTTCACTTTTTTTTTGTTTATAGTTAAGCAGAAGATGCTGTTGAAAGTTATCAGACCCGTTCCTGGATACATCCTGATGATAGGGCAGCTGTATATGCCAGTAGTCGCCTAGATCTTGCCCTTTTTACGCAACACTCACCATGAACCTTGCCCTGGTTATCCTACACCCGCCTTGATAATATGAAGCCGAGTGAAGCCTCAGGCTATGAAAGAAATAAAAACGAAATTCTGGGATACCTAAATGTATTATTTCTTGGTGGGGGAGGAGGAAGACGAGGAGGAGACAGCGAAGCCTTATCACGTGCCTTAAATATTCTATGGAGAGGGAGCCTAGACACGGGGGTCATCCCACAGTCGTTCAGACAACAGATATGGCACCACTAAACTAATGTGGCAGCAAAATAAGAGCAAAGAACTGAAGACTGATAGCACTGAAGTCCCACATTATAAAAAAATCTTTGAAAGGGTTTTTAAGAAGCAATATCGCTAACCACATGGATTCACCACAGCTACACAACCCAGGGCTGTATAGCCCTTGTGGCTTAGCGCTTCTTTTTGATTATAATAATAATAATACACAACCCAGGACAACCTATGTTTCCAGCAAGTCGTTCTTGCCTCTCGCAACTACTGGTCCACTACCACATGGTCTTGGGTGCAGTAGAAGACAAGATGATAGTGTATATACAGACTTTGGAAAAGTCTTTGACAAATGCAACCATGGGTGTCAAAATGCGTGAGTATAAAACTAATTTTTATCGCTCATTATTTCGAAAAACTAACGTGAAGGTTCTGAGAGTGATAATGTCAGAGGATTTCGCTCTCAAAAATTACAACAGTGTCATCACTACTGCGAGGAAAATGGTAAGATGGATAATGAGAACCTTCAAAACAATGGATGCTGTGCCGATGATGGTATTTAACTCACTTTTTATCTCTAGGCTGGAATATCTATGTACACTTCCCCCTCTATTTAAAGTGGCTGAAATTACAGTTCTAGAGAATTTACAGAGAACTTTACTTCAGGTATAACAATAATATTTTATTTCTACAAGTACATGTACAAGGTAAACAGACCATAGCTGACATCAGTCACATTTCCCGCAAATTAGGTCAGTTTTGTCCCCAGGATGCGACCCACACTAGTCCACTAACACACAGGTACCTATTTTACTGTTAAGTGAACAGGGACTGCCAAATGTCTTAAGGAAACACGTCATAATGTTTCCAGCCATACCTGAGATTCAACCACAGACATCAGTGTGTGAGCCGATTGCGCTAGCAATCACCTTATTACTGGGAACATTTGAAGCTCTTTGACCTGTACTCATTGGAACGAAGACGACAGACATAATTTACACCTGGAAGATCCTAGACTGTTCCCAAACCTGCACAGAGATCCCTCTTTGCGTAAGAAGCTCGGTGCAAAGTACCTCAATGAAGAGCAGGGATGGCATGAGTAAACTGAGAGACAAAACAATAAGTGTAAGGGGCCCAAGACTATTCAGCAGCCTCCCACCATTTATAAGGGGGATTAACAATAGACTCCTTGCTGGCTTCAAGAGGGGAACTGGATAAGTTCCTCAAATCAGTTCGCGATCAGCCGGGCTGTGGTTTGTATGTTAAACTGCGTGCGGTCAGTCTGGTTGATCAGATCCTAATGCACCGGCAGGAGCATTGACCCTTGAACACCTTCCAGGTATATTCCTACAGATAGACCCCTTAAGGAATATCTCACCAGGTAGACCTCGTAAGAAATATCTCTCCAGGTCTACCCGTGGTGCACTCCCCACACCAGTATTAACACCAACAGCCACAACCACCAGTGTTAACAACAACCACAATCACCCGTGTTAACAACAACCACAACCACCCGTGTTAACCACAACCATCCGTGTTAACCACAACCACCCGTGTTAACAACCACAACCACCAGTGTTAACAACCACAACCACCAGTGTTAACAGCCACAACTACCAGTGTTTACAAGAACAACCACAGCCACCCGTGTTTACAACTACCACAACCACCAGTGTTAACAACAGCCACAACTACCAGTGTTTACAAGAACAACCACAACCACCAGTGTTAACAACAACCTCAACTACCAGTGTTAACAACAGCCACAACCACCAGTGTTAACAACCAGTAACAGCCGGAGAGAAAATTGTATTGGCTTCAAGAGGGGAACTGGATAAGTTCCTCAAATCAGTTCGCGATCAGCCGGGCTGTGGTTTGTATGTTAAACTGCGTGCGGTCAGTCTGGTTGATCAGATCCTAATGCACCGGCAGGAGCATTGACCCTTGAACACCTTCCAGGTATATTCCTACAGATAGACCCCTTAAGGAATATCTCACCAGGTAGACCTCGTAAGAAATATCTCTCCAGGTCTACCCGTGGTGCACTCCCCACACCAGTATTAACACCAACAGCCACAACCACCAGTGTTAACAACAACCACAATCACCCGTGTTAACAACAACCACAACCACCCGTGTTAACCACAACCATCCGTGTTAACCACAACCACCCGTGTTAACAACCACAACCACCAGTGTTAACAACCACAACCACCAGTGTTAACAGCCACAACTACCAGTGTTTACAAGAACAACCACAGCCACCCGTGTTTACAACTACCACAACCACCAGTGTTAACAACAGCCACAACTACCAGTGTTTACAAGAACAACCACAACCACCAGTGTTAACAACAACCTCAACCACCAGTGTTAACAACAGCCACAACCACCAGTGTTAACAACCAGTAACAGCCGGAGAGAAAATTGTATTACTCTGTTAGTTATTGTTTGTGCGATACACAAGCATAAATATTTGCAGCGGTTATTAATTGGCTCTCATCGCCTGTCCTGTGTGTGTGTGTGCGTGTGTGTGTGTGTGTGTGTGTGTGTGTGTGTGTGTGTGTGTGTGTGTGTGTGTGTGTGTGTGTGTGTGTGTTAGTTACGTGTGTGTGTGTGTGTGTGTGTGTGTGTATGTGTGTGTGCGTGTGTGTGCGCGCGTGTGTGTGTGTGTGTGCGTGTACTCACCTATATGTACTCACCGATATGTGGTTGCAGGGGTCGAGTCATAGCTCCTGGCCCCGCCTCTTCACTGGTCGATACTAATTCACTCTCTCCCTGCTCCATGATATTTGTCATACCTCTTCTTAAAGCTGTTTATGGAACTTGCTTCCACTACTTCACTCTCCAGATTATTCCAGTTCCTAACAACTCTAAGACTAAAGAAATACTTCCTAACATCCATATGACTCATCTGGGTTTTCAGTTTCCAATTGTGTCCCCTTGTTTCTGTATCCCATCTCTGAAACATTCGATCCTTGTCCACGTTGTCAATGCCTCTTAGTATTTTATACGTTGTTATCATGTCCCCTCTATCCCTCCTATCCTCTAGTGTCATCAGGTTGAGTTCCCTTAACCTCTCCTCATAAGACATACCCCCCTCAGTTCCGGGACTAATCGTGTTGCAAATTTTTGCACTTTCTCCAATTTCTTGACGTGTTTGACTAAGTGAGGGTTCCATACTGGCTCTGCATATTCCAGTATAGGCCTTATGTACACTGTACAATGTCGTGAATGACTCCTTACTCAGATGTCTAAACGCCAATCTCAGGTTTGCCAATCTCCCATATGCTGCAGCAGTTATTTGATTGATGTGTGCCTCAGGGGACATGTTCGTTATAATGCTTACACCAAGATCCTTTTCTTTAACTGACGTTTGCAGCTGTTGGTTTCCTAACCAGTGACACTTCTGAATCTATTCCTTCCACCATGTCATTCA
>NC_091295.1:40328808-40343808 GCF_038502225.1 Cherax quadricarinatus | reverse complement strand
AATTGAAAGAATTAGAGGTAAGACAGAATGTAGGATTGCGGATGAGCAAGGAGGTTTCAGAGTGGGTAGGGGATGTGTAGATCAAGTTTTTACATTGAAACATATATGCGAACAGTATTTAGATAAAGATAGGGAAGTTTTTATTGCATTTATGGATTTAGAAAAGGCATATGATAGAGTGGATAGAGGAGCAATGTGGCAGATGTTGCAAGTTTATGGAATAGGTGGTAAGTTACTAAATGCTGTAAAGAGCTTTTATGAGGATAGTGAGGCTCAGGTTAGGGTGTGTAGAAGAGAGGGAGAATACTTCCCGGTAAAAGTAGGTCTTAGACAGGGATGTGTAATGTCACCATGGTTGTTTAATATATTTATAGATGGGGTTGTAAAAGAAGTAAATGCTAGGGTGTTCGGGAGAGGGGTAGGATTAAATTATGGGGAATCAAATTCAAAATGGGAATTGACACAGTTACTTTTTGCTGATGATATTGTGCTTATGGGAGATTCTAAAGAAAAATTGCAAAGGTTAGTGGATGAGTTTGAGAATGTGTGTAAAGGTAGAAAGTTGAAAGTGAACATAGAAAAGAGTAAGGTGATGAGGGTATCAAATGATTTAGATAAAGAAAAATTGGATATCAAATTGGGTAGGAGGAGTATGGAAGAAGTGAATGTTTTCAGATACTTGGGAGTTGACGTGTCAGCGGATGGATTTATGAAGGATGAGGTTAATCATAGAATTGATGAGGGAAAAAAGGTGAGTGGTGCGTTGAGTTATATGTGGAGTCAAAAAACGTTATCTATGGAGGCAAAGAAGGGAATGTATGAAAGTATAGTAGTACCAACACTCTTATATGGATGTGAAGCTTGGGTGGTAAATGCAGCAGCGAGGAGACGGTTGGAGGCAGTGGAGATGTCCTGTCTAAGGGCAATGTGTGGTGTAAATATTATGCAGAAAATTCGGAGTGTGGAAATTAGGAGAAGGTGTGGATTTAATAAAAGCATTAGTCAGAGGGCAGAAGAGGGGTTGTTGAGGTGGTTTGGTCATTTAGAGAGAATGGATCAAAGTAGAATGACATGGAAAGCATATAAATCTATAGGGGAAGGAAAGAGGGGTAGGGGTCGTCCTCGAAAGGGTTGGAAAGAGGGGGTAAAGGAGGTTTTGTGGGCAAGGGGCTTGGACTTTCAGCAAGCGTGCATGAGCGTGTTAAATAGGAGTGAATGGAGACGAATGATACTTGGGACCTGACGATCTGTTGGAGTGTGAGCAGGGTAATATTTAGTGAAGGGATTCAGGGAAACCGGTTATTTTCTTATAGTCGGACTTGAGTCCTGGAAATGGGAAGTACAATGCCTGCACTTTAAAGGAGGGGTTTGGGATATTGGCAGTTTGGAGGGATATGTTGTGTATCTTTATACGTATATGCTTCTAAACTGTTGTGTTCTGAGTACCTGTGCAAAAACAGTGATTATGTGTGAGTGTGGTGAATGATGATGAAAGTATTTTCTTTTTGTGGATTTTCTTTTTTTTTTTTTGGGGTCACCCTGCCTCGGTGGGAGACGACCAACTTGTTGAAATATATATATATATATATATATATATATATATATATATATATATATATATATATATATATATATATATATATGTTATGTAGTGTATGTGTTTACACATGAACACACACACACACACACACACACACACACACACACACACACACACACACACACACACACACACAAATCCTGCGTCACAAACCTTCTGGAGTTTTATGACAAAGTTACAGAAGTAAGACACAAGAGAGAGGGGTGGGTTGATTGCATTTTCTTGGACTGCAAGAAGGCCTTCGACACAGTTCCTCACAAGAGACTAGTGCAGAAACTAGAGGATCAGGCGCGTATAACAGGAAGGGCACTGCAATGGATCAGAGAGTACCTGACAGGGAGGCAACAACGAGTTATGGTACGAGATGAGGTATCACAGTGGGCACCTGTGACGAGCGGGGTCCCACAGGGGTCGGTCCTTGGACCAGTGCTATTTTTCGTATATGTGAATGACATGATGGAAGGGTTAGACTCAGAAGTGTCCCTGTTCGCAGATGATGTGAAGTTAATGAGGAGAATTAAATCAGATGAGGATCAGGCAGGACTTCAAAGAGACTTGGACAGGCTGGACACCTGGTCCAGCAACTGGCTTCTCGAATTCAACCCTGCTAAATGCAAAGTCATGAAGATCGGAGAAGGGCAAAAAAGATCGCAGACAGAGTATAGACTAGGTGGCCAAAGACTGCAAACCTCGCTCAAGGAGAAAGATCTTGGGGTGACCATAACACCGAGCATGTCTCCGGAGGTACACATCAACCAGATAGGTTTGCAGCATATGGGCGCCTGGCAAACCTGAGAATAGCGTTCCGATACCTTAGTAAGGAATCGTTCAAGGCACTGTGCACTGTGTACATCAGGCCCATACTGGAGTATGCAGCCTCAGCTTGGAACCCACACCTGGTCAAGCATATCAAGAAATTAGAGTAAGTGCAAAGGTTTGCAACAAGGCTATTTCCACAGCTAAGGGGAATGTCCTACGAAGAAAGGTTAAGGGACATTGGAGAACAGGAGGGTCAGGGGAGACATGATAACGACATACAAAATACTGCGTGGAATAGATAAGGTAGACAGAGACAGGTTGTTCCAGAGAGGGGACACAGAAACAAGAGGTCACAATTGGAAGTTGAAGACTCAGACGAGTCAGAGGGATATTAGGAAGTATTTCTTCAGTCATAGTCGTCGGGAAGTGGAATAGCCTAGCAAGTGATGTAGTGGAGGCAGGAACCATGCATAGCTTTAAGACGAGGTATGACAAAGCTCAGGAATCAGAGAGAGGACCTAGTAGCGATCAGTGAAGAGGCGGGGCTAGGAGCTGAGTCTCGACCCTTGCAACCACAATTAGGTGAGTACACACACACACACACACATGCGGCAGAATATGCAAATATTCACTAAACTTATAAACGCACTATTACAACTAGTTTAAAAATGTTTTAATTGTATACAAGCTATGAACGACACGCTGGCGACCAACAAAACCCAGGCAAATTGACCCTCAAAAAAAGCGCACGCGAATGCGCTGAAAATGCGCGAAAGCGCTGTCGAGGGGAGAGAATAAGACGATGTGTTAACGGGAAGAAAAGCGAAGAGGCGCACGTAAGTTGGTTATAAAAATTGTTTAAAATTTAGTAAACTGTTAACAGAGATATTTCAGTGTCTCAGCCACGATGTAACAACAGGAAGACAGCAACAGTAACAGAGCAAGAGGAAGACAACAACTGTAAGGCAGCAGCGCTAAGACATCAACAGTAAGGCAGCAGCAGTAAGATATCAACGGTAGGACAGCAACTGTAAGACAACAACAGTAAGACATCAACAGTAAGACAACAGCAGTAAGACATCAACAGAAAACTCATTAGCGGAAAGAGACACAAAACTCATGGAAAAAAAAACAATTAAATAAAAACTACAAGGAAAAAAAAAAAAAAAACTCGTAAATAAAAACGTCGTTCAAGAACTCGTCCAATAAAACGCACGAACGAAAAACACATCAACAACATATCAACAGAAACCGGAACACGAAAATAAAAACAAAAACTCATTAATAAAGAAAAAAACGCAGCAACAAAAAACGCGTAAAAAAAGGCATCGACAAAAAACGTCGACGCAAAAAAAGCATCAAAAAAAAAAAAGAATAAAAAAAAGGATCGATTAACAAATTACCAACCAAAATAAAAGAGTAAAAAAAAAAAAATACGAAGAAAATAAAATCACTAACAAAAAACACAATAAAATGTTAATACAGAGGTGAATAATGCAGCTCTACCCCCTCCCCTCCCCCCCTCCCACCCCCCTCCCCCTCCCTCCCTTCCTCCCTCCTCTACCACTACCTCACCTTACCTCCCCTACCTCGCTCTCCCCCTCCCCTACCACTGCCTATCCCTACCTATCTTATTCCCTCTTCTCCCTCTGCTTCCCCCCCCCATCACCCCTCACCCTCAGGCGCCATAATGATGATTCGGCTTGAGATTGTCAGCACAAATCACGACCTATCAGTGGCTGACGCCCGACTGACACCCAGCACTGATTACCTCCAAGGCTGACTGCTGACGCTGGCTGCTCTGGTGTAGGCTGACAGCCTCCCAGGACAGAAGGTAGGAAGACAGGAAGGTAGGAAGACAGGAAGGTAGGAAGACAGGAAGGTAGGAAGGAGGACAGGAAGGTAGGAAGACAGGAAGACAGGAAGGTAGGAAGACAGGATGGTAGGAAGGAGGACAGGAAGGTAGGAAGGAGGACAGGAAGGAATGTAAGAAGGAACGGAATGAAGGGAAATAGGGAGAAAAGACGGTTACTCGGTGTTAGGTTCAGTTTACATATTATAAGTTACTCGGTGTTAGGTTCAGTTCAGTTTACCTTATCAAGGTTATTTTACATTAGCTCAAGTTAGTCTTAGTGTCGGATATGTTAAGTTAGGTTTGTTTAGGTTAGACTAGTCAAGGTTAGGCTTTGTTAATTTACGTTATTTTAAGTTTGGTGAGGTTAGGTTAGGTTAGTTGAGGTTAGGTTAGATTAGGTGAAGTTAGGTTAGGTGAGGTTATATTACGTTATTTGAGGTTACGTTAGGTTAGGTTAGGTTAGGCAAGGTAAGATTAGGTTAGGCAAGGTAAGGTTAGGTTAGGTTAGGCAAGGCAAGGTAAGGTTAGGTTAGGTTAGGTTAGGCAAGGTAAGGTTAGGTTAGGTTAGGTTAGGTAAGGTTAGGTTAGGCAAAGTAAGGTTAGGTTAGGCAAGGTAAGGTTAGGTTAGGCAAGGAAAGGTGAGGTTAGGTTAGGTTAGGCAAGGTAAGGTGAGGTTAGGTTAGATTAAGCAAGGTAAGGCGAGGTTAGGCTAGGTTAGGTTAGGTTAGGTTAGGCAAGGTAAGGTTAGGTTAGGCAAGGTAAGGTTAGGTTAGGCAAGGCAAGGTAAGGTGAGGTTAGGCTAGGTTAGGTTAGGTTAGGTTAGGTTAGGTGAGGTTAGGCAAGGTAAGGTTAGGTTAGGCAAGGTAAGGTGAGGTTAGATTAGGTTAGGTTAGGTTAGGTGAGGTTAGGCAAGGTAAGGTAAGGTTAGGTTAGGTTAAGTTAGGTTAGGTTAGGTTAGGTTAGGTTAAGTTAGGTTAGGTTAGGTTAGGTTAGGTTAGGTTAGGTTAAGTTAGGTTAGGTTAGGTTAAGTTACGTTAGGTTAGGTTAGGTTAGGTTAAGCTAGGTTAGGTTAGGTTAAGTTAGGTTATGCTGTGCATTTTGTGGTATTTTAAAAGGTTATATCTATTTCTAATATTTTGAAACTAAAATTTCAAATTTCGTTAGGTTAAGGAGTGGTGGACTTGATCGTCCGTCGTATAACGGACATACAATTTGCCTTAAAACACTTACCTAACAGAACTTATACACTAGCCAACACAACTTAACATTTTATCCAGTTCAGAAGCTAAATTGGTTGTTATAAGGAAACTGTGATGCGCAGATCATGAAGCTGAGCCGGTTTAGTCTCTGTTATACCAGGTTGTTGTTGATGTTTTATGATCAATATTTTCCCCATTTAAAATGAGAAACCAAGTGATATATGTTATCTAACAATCATACTTATTATATTAAGTGTGGTGCATGCAGCGACAAAGCTAATCTTGCTTAACATCAATTCAGTATATATATATATATATATATATATATATATATATATATATATATATATATATATATATATATATATATATATATATATATATATGTATATATATATATATATATATGTATATATATATATATATATGTCGTGCCGAACATGTAAAACTGGTCAATTAGCAAGAACTCATTTAAAATTAAGTCCTTTCTAAAATTTTCTCATATACGTTTAAAGATATATTTTTTAATTAATGTTGATGTAAAAACTTATAATTTTACACCAAAAGAAACTTAGAAAACTTACCTAACCTTATTATAACAAGAGCAATTTATTTTAGCCTAACCCAACCATATATAATTTAAATTTGTTTACAATAATTTAATACTTGACAAACACAATCAAATACATTTTTTTCGTTAGGTTCAGAATGATTTTGACGAAATTATTGCATACACAAATTTTCACTTGTCCTATATGGCAAGATGAGCGTTGCTATTTAAGCCAAGATCGCAAGTTCTGCCTATTCGGCACGACATTATATATATATATATATATATATATATATATATATATATATATATATATATATATATATATATATATATATATATATATATATATATATGTCGTGCCGAATATGTAAAACTGGTCAATTAGCAAGAACTCATTTAAAATTAAGTCCTTTCTAAAATTTTCTCTTATACGTTTAAAGATATATATTTTTCATTAATGTTAATGTAAAAATTTTTAATTTTGCTTCAAAGGAATCTTAGAAAACTTACCTAACCTTATTATAACAAGAACAATTTATTTTAGCCTAACCCAACTAAATATATTTTAAAATTGTTTACAATAATTTAATACTAAACAAACACAGTGAAATATATTTTTTTCGTTAGGTTCAGAAGGATTTTGGCGAAATTATTGCATACACAAATTTTCGCTTGTCCTATATGGCAAGATGAACGTTGCTATTTAAGCCAAGATCGCAAGTTCTGCCTATTCGGCACGACATATATATATATATATATATATATATATATATATATATATATATATATATATATATATATATATATATATATATATATATATATATATATGCAAAACAACCACTCTGAAAGAATAGAGAAATTTCAAGCGCTTTCGTGACTACTCACATTATCAAGGAACTATGAAAGTAAAGCATCCAAGGAAGCTATATAAGGGGTCTGGCCAGCACCTCACTATCAGATCTCACAACGGTTAAACACCTGACCCGCGCCGACCCAACTTGGATAGGTCCTTTGCACAACTCACCCACAAACTATTCTACCCAAGAAAATTTAAAAATTATTATTTGTCCAGTGTATTATTAAATTCTTCCCAAATTCTATTAATTATAAATGGATCTAATTTATATAAACCAAAGGAAATATTCATATTATTGTCAAAACTGCTTTTTATGAAACAAGATTCAATTATATTTCTGTCGACCATGGACTTGCTTGATACTACTTTCTCAACTTTTTGAAAATCAATTGGATGGTTAAAATCTCTTACATGAATAAATAGAGCATTGGAATCTTGTCCAGTTCTAATGCTATATTTATGTTGTTTTAATCTTAGTTCGAGATTTTTACCAATTTGACCGTAATAAACTTTATCGCAAATTTTACAAGGAATCTTATAGACACATCCATCAGCATTTTGGGGGGAATTCTTTATCAAAAGTTTTTTTACTGTATCAAGATTTTTGAATACAACTTTAATATTAAAAGTCTTAAGAAGAGAAGGCATATCAACCAAGTTTTCATGGTAATGGAGAACCAACATATTTTTAGTTGAATAAGGCTGGTTGTCCCTTTTTGGATTGTAAAAAGTATTTCTAGCAACTTTAAAAGATTTATCAATTACATTTCTTGGGTATTTTAAATCATTACCTATTTCATAAATTTTGGATATTTCCTCATCTATGAACTCAGGACAGGAACTCGACAGGAATATAATTGAATCTTGTTTCATAAAAAGCAGTTTTGACAATAATATGAATATTTCCTTTGGTTTATATAAATTAGATCCATTTATAATTAATAGAATTTGGGAAGAATTTATTAATACACTGGACAAATAATAATTTTTAAATTTTCTTGGGTAGAATAGTTTGTGGGTGAGTTGTGCAAAGGACCTATCCAAGTTGGGTCGGCGCGCGTCACGTGTTTAACTGTTGTGGGATCTGATAGTGAGGTGCTGGCCAGACCCCTTATATAGCTTCCTTGGATGCTTTACTTTCATAGTTCCTTGATAATGTGAGTAGTCACGAAAGCGCTTGGAATTTCTCTATTCTTTCAGAGTGGTTGTTTTGCATATGCTGAAATCACCTGTTTACTGTGATCTTATTGCATATATATATATATATATATATATATATATATATATATATATATATATATATATATATATATATATATATTATTGTAACCACGGACGAGTGGTATTGATCAATAACAACACTGCGCTAGCCAAGGATTCGAACCCATGTTGTAATGGCGTGCTTCATGGTAAGCGAGAACCACATGACGCTTTAAACCACAGGACCACCCAATGCTACTGCTGGCTGCGCCAGCAGTAGGATTGGGTGGTCCTGTGGTTTATCAAACATTATCTCTGTCCACAGCAGGATTCGAGCTTACTCTGCATCAAAGTACATAGTACTTGCGCCACTCGGCCAGACCCCAGAATAAGGGAAGAGAGAGAGAGAGAGAGAGAGAGAGAGAGAGAGAGAGAGAGAGAGAGAGAGAGAGAGAGAGAAAGATCAGAATATGTAAGTGGTCCCTTCTAGTTAACTTGTGTCCTTGTCGGTTCCTCTCGCCACCCAGATCGAGGTAAGCCTGGTAAGAGGTGCCCTTACCCCCCTCTCTTTCCTACTTTCCATCGTTCCTACCTCCCGTACCTCCTACCTCCTCTCGTTCCTACCTCCCGTACCTCGTTCCTACATCCCGTAGTTCCTACCTCCCGTAGTTCCTACCTCCCTTAGTTCCTACCTCCCCTCGTTCCTACCTCCCGTAGTTCCTATCTCCCCTCGTTTCTTCCTCCCGTAGCTCCTACTTCGCTTCGTTCTTAGTTCTCGTAGCTCCTACTTCCTCTCGTTCCTACTTCCCCGTAGCTTCTACCTCTCCTCATTCCTACCTTCCGTAGTTTCTACCTCCCCTGGTTCATGCCTTCTGTAACCCCTATCTCCCCTCGTTCCTACTTCCCCTAGCTCTTGCTTTACCTCCCCTCATCCATACTTTCCCCCTCACTCGTACCTTCCTTCATTCGTACCTCTCCTCACCCGAACCTCCCCTCACTCGTACCTTCCCTCACCTGTACCTCCCCTCACCTGTACCTCCCCTCACCCGTACCTCCCCTGGCTAAGTCGCCATGTTGAATGGTGTATTAAGGTAAACGAGCATGTCCCCTTCCCCTCAGTCCTTCCCTACCCCTCAACGTTTTGAGGTAAGCATTAATGGGAGAACTCCCCTCCCCTCATCTCCCCTTTCATTTTCCCCTCGCTTATATATTACAACGTAGATAAATTCTTATCAAGAGGTAGTCTTGCTAAACACACACACACACACACACACACACACACACACATCGGTTTGACGACACTGGAGGACAGGAGGGTCAGGGGAGACATGATAATGACATACAAAATACTGCGTGGAATAGTCAAGGTGGACAGAGACAGGATGTTCCAGATATGGGACACAGAAACAAATGGCCACAATTGGAAGTTGAAGACTCAGATGAGTCAAAGGGATGTTAGGAAGTATTTCTTCAGCCACAGAGTAGTTAGGAAGTGGAATAGTCTGGCAGGTGATGTAGTGAAGGCAGGAACTATACATAGTTTTAAGACGAGGTATGATAAAACTCATGGAGCAGGGAGAGGGAGGATCCAGTAATGGTCAGTAAAGAGGCAGGGCCAGGAGCTGAGTCTCGACCCTGCAACCACAATTAGGTGAGTACACTCTCTCTCTCTCTCTCTCTCTCTCTCTCTCTCTCTCTCTCTCTCTCTCTCTCTCTCTCTCTCTCTCTCTCTCTCTCTCCCCAAGGTAAACTACCATTCATCCTGACGTGGAACAATTAGGAAAAAATCCCCATTTCTTCCCTTGGTATTTCCCCTCTTGAGTGAGTGAGGAAGATCTTCATCTTGTGTTGGAAAATTCGTGCAAATGAAATAACTGGAAGGATAATAGGTAGATCGATGTTCAACTTCCTGACAAATAAAATACAGTATATAGCCAGGAGCTGCTACAATGGAGAGTGGTGTCCCACAAGGCACAGTACTCTCACCACTTCTCTTTCTCCTTCTCATACGTGACACAGAGACATCGACCATAGCACTATATCATCCTCAGCAGTTGGTATGAGAGTGACATCCATAGAGGATACAGCAAGTCTTCAAGGTGATATCAACCAAGTCTTCCGCTGGGCTACTGACAACTATGTGATGTCCAGTGAGGACAATTTCTGTTGCTGTGTTACTGAAGAATGGAGGAAATAAAAGAAGATCGGAGGACAAGATAAACCTGAATCACTCAGTAGAACGTAAGTCCAATGTGAGAGATCTGGGAGTGAAAATGTCAGAATATCTCACCTCCAAGGAATACAATAATGTTGTTATCGCAATTGCAAGGAAAATGATAGCGTGAATAACTAGAACTTTCAAAACAAGAGAAGCCAAGCTAATGATGACACTCTTCAGGTCACTCGTTTTCTCTTCACTGGAATATTGCTGTGTACTAACAGCCTCCTTCAACACAGGCTGAATTACAGAGCTGGAAAATGTACATAGAACATTCACAGCTCATATAAACTCAGTCAAATATCTAAATTAATGTGAGTTCTTGAAGTCCCTGGAGCCGTAGGAAGATACATCATAATCTACACCTGGAAGATACTGAAGGGATTGGTCCCAAATTTGCGCACCGGAATCACTACATATGAAGGTTTGGTAGACATTGCAGGATACCTCCGGTGAAAAGTAGGGGAACAGTGAATACATTGAAAACTCAGTAAGTGTAAAGGGACCACGACTTTTTAACATCATCTCTTAATTCATAAAGGGAATTACCAAAAGATCCATGGCTGTCTTTAAAGGGGACCCAGATAAAGTCCCTAAGTCAATTCCTGCTCAACCGGGCTGTAGTGCATACGTCAGACTGCTGTCCGCCTGCACCAACCACGTGATCAATCAGGACAGTAACCACAAGGCCTGGCCTGGGACCGGGCCGCGGGGGCGGTGACTTTCGGAAGCAACTATAGGTAATCTACAAGTAACAGGTTTCCCCCCTCTTGTGTGAGAGGAAGCTCTTTCTTAGTGTTTCCTCTCTTGAGTGTGTGGAAGCTCCTTACCCTGGTGTTCCCCTCTTAAGTGAGTGGAAGCTCCTTACCCTGGTGTTCCCCTCTTGAGTGAGTGGAAGCTCCTTACCCTGATGTTTCCCTCTTGAGTGAGTGGAAGCTCCTTACCCTGGGGTTCCCCTCATGAGTGAGTAGAAGCTCCTTACCCTGGTGTTTTCCTCTTGAGTGAGAGAAAGCTCCTTACCCTGGTGTTCCCCTCTTAAGTGAGTGGAAGCTCCTTACCCTGGTGTTTCCCTCTTGAGTGAGTGGAAGCTCCTTACCCTGGTGTTCCCCTCTTAAGTGAGTGGAAGCTCCTTACCCTGGTGTTTCCCTCTTGAGTGAGTGGAAGCTCCTTACCCTGTTGTTCCCCTCTTAAGTGAGTGGAAGCTCCTTACCCTGGTGTTTCCCTCTTGAGTGAGTGGAAGCTCCTTACCCTGTTGTTCCCCTCTTGAGTGAGTGGAAGCTCCTTACCCTGTTGTTCCCCTCTTAAGTGAGTGGAAGCTCCTTACCCTGGTGTTCCCCTCTTGAGTGAGTGGAAGCTCCTTACCCTGATGTTCCCCTCTTGAGTGAGTGGAAGCTCCTTACCCTGGTGTTTCCCTCTTGAGTGAGTGGAAGCTCCTTACCCTGGTGTTCCCCTCTTAAGTGAGTGGAAGCTCCTTACCCTGGTGTTTCCCTCTTGAGTGAGTGGAAGCTCCTTACCCTGTTGTTCCCCTCTTAAGTGAGTGGAAGCTCCTTACCCTGGTGTTCCCCTCTTGAGTGAGTGGAAGCTCCTTACCCTGATGTTCCCCTCTTGAGTGAGTGGAAGCTCCTTACCCTGGTGTTTCCCTCTTGAGTGAGTGGAAGCTCCTTACCCTGGTGTTCCCCTCTTGAGTGAGTGGAAGCTCCTTACCCTGGTGTTTCCCTCTTGAGTGAGTGGAAGCTCCTTACCCTGGTGTTTCCCTCTTGAGTGAGTGGAAGCTCCTTACCCTGGTGTTCCCCTCTTGAGTGAGTGGAAGCTCCTTACCCTGGTGTTTCCCTCTTGAGTGAGTGGAAGCTCCTTACCCTGGTGTTCCCCTCTTGAGTGAGTGGAAGCTCCTTACCCTGGTGTTCCCCTCTTGAGTGAGTGGAAGCTCCTTACCCTGGTGTTTCCCTCTTGAGTGAGTGGAAGCTCCTTACCCTGGTGTTTCCCTCTTGAGTGAGTGGAAGCTCCTTACCCTGGTGTTTCCCTCTTGAGTGAGTGGAAGCTCCTTACCCTGGTGTTTCCCTCTTTGAGTGAGTGGAATCTCCTTACCCTGGTGTTCCCCTCTTTGAGTGAGGTAAGAAGAGGGTTCTCGTGGTGTTTTCTGTATTGAGTAAGGGTAAGGGGAGGAGAGGTTCATTACCTTTTGAGTGAGTGAGGGGAGGGTGCTTTCCTCTTGAGTGAGGGGAGGCAGGGGTAAGGAGGGAGGGAGGTAGGGAGGGGTTGACATCCCAACACTTGTACTGTGGTTTATCATAGGCTTAGTGTTGTGATCCATGTGTGTGAGAGGTACTGCCCGCTGCCCTCATTTCGTCCCGCACCCCTCTCTCTCACCCCTCCCCACCCTCTTCACCCCCCTCCCTGCCCTCACTCCTTTTTTGTCTCTTTGTACTCTTGTTTCGTCATCTTTCATTCCAGCTTATCTTTCCCCAGCCTATCCTTATCTATCCTTCCAGCCATACCTACCCCAGCTTATCCATTCTTACCTCCTTCTTGACTAACCTTCCAACCTGTTCATCCATTCACACTCAGCCTCTGTGCTTATCTTGTGTTAAGGTGTTGCTGGTGATAATAGCCTCGGTGTGAGAGTTCACCTAGGTGGTAGTGGTGGCCAGTCTCACCTAGGTGGTAGTGGTGGCCAGCCTCACCTAGGTGGTAGTGATGGCCAGTCTCACCTAGGTGGTAGTGGTGGCCAGTCTCACCTAGGTGGTAGTGGTGGCCAGTCTCACCTAGGTGGTAGTGGTGGCCAGTCTCACGTAGGTGGCAGTGGTGGCCAGTCTCACCTAAGTGGTAGTGGTGGCCAGCCTCACCTAGGTGGTAGTGATGGCCAGTCTCACCTAGGTGGTAGTGATGGCCAATCTCACCTTGGTGGTCTCACTTAGATTTGCATAACCATATTATGAGCGTCCGTAGCTATGTGTGTATTGTATGATTTTAAGGTGTGTGTGTGTGTGTGTGTGTGTGTGTGTCTGTGTCTTTGTCTGTGTGTGTGATGAGGGATCTTAGGATTCATCCTAAATCCACGTGTAGCTTAGTTACAGTTAATATAATAGGCCAGAGTAATTACCCCTCACACAGGCCGTGTGTTAATCACTATACTGATTCACCACTCTCCAGAAACCACTAATTCAATCACTCTTTCTTTCTCAGTATATATAATAACTACATGTAAGATCCGCACATGACGGGTCATCGTGGGTTTGAAGATCATGCTCGTCACAACTAACTGCTTTGTATTTGTACATATACTTGTAGAAATAAAAAAATATCAAGTTTTGGAGGCCTTGGAAGAATCCCACAGTGCAGGCGTCGGGTACACGGACTTCACTAAGGCATTTGACAGATGTGATCATAGAGTGACACCACATAAAAGAACATCAGGTATAACATGAAAATTGTGCAAATGGATCTACAGCTTCGTAATGAATAGATCACAGAGAGTAGTAGTAAGTAAAGTAAAATCCAACGTTGACAGTGTAAAAGGTTCAGTAACTCAGGGCTCGGTCCTGGCACCTCTAGTTTCTCGTCATCTTTTGTGGATGACAAAGTAACTGGTATGAAAGTCGCCTCAGTAGAAAACGCCAAATAACTGTAAGATATAAACAAAATCTTCCAATGAGCTCTAGAAAATTACAATTCCTAAGATACGGGAAAAATGAGGAACTCAAAATAGAAAGAACACAACAAAGACATGAGTCTCTTCATAGAATGAGAAGAACTTGTAAAAGACATGAGGATAATAATGCTTGGCTCAGACCTCTGCAACATTATTGTCCTCAAAGATTTGTTAAGTTATACCATGAATTAAAGAAAGATCTTAAGACTTCACCTTACGAAAACAGAGCAAATGCGGTAGTAATTATGTACAAGGTAGATTAGAGAGGAAAAATAACATAATATTAGAAGAGAGGGGAAACTGACGTGCTCTTAACCCACTCACTGAAGACAGTGGCCACAGAAAAAAGAAATAGTCTACGTGATTTTAAAAATTTAATCAGTAAACTGACACCTCGACACTGCAATAAAAATTCCAACTTGTATTATCCACACGCAACATTATCCACACTCAGCATTATCCACACGCAACATTATCCACACGCATAACTATGTACATGCGGCGTTATCCACTCATGGGATTATCCACAGGCGGTATTATCCACATTATAACACAAACGTCGCTGGTTATAACATCCACTTGTGGGTAGCGACCAACTGCGTCACCACTCGGCAAATTATACTAAATAATAATTTCGAAATCGCCAAGTGTCAAGCCACTCTGACATTCATCACAATAAAATCCATTTCAAAATTGTTTCCCCTTAGCTGGTGCCATAAATTAGAGGCGGAGGAGTGGGAGGGAGGATGGAGGGAGGGAGGATGGAGGGAGGGAGGGGAGGAGTGATAATGGGAGTGTCTGTGTGTGTTAGTTGGTCTGGTTGTGTGTGTGTGTGTGTGTGTGTGTGTGTGTGTGTGTGTGTGTGTGTGTGTGTGTGTGTGTGTGTGTGTGTGTGTGTGTGTGTGTGTGTGTGTGTGTGTGTGTGTGTGTGTGTGTGTGTCTGTGTGTCTGTGTGTGTGTGTGTGTGTGTGTGTGTGTCTGTGTGTGTGTGTGTGTGTGTGTGTGTGTGTGTGTGTGTGTCTGTGTGTGTGTCTGTGTGTATGTGTGTCTGTGTGTCTGTCTGTGTCTGTCTGTGTCTGTGTGTACTGGGTTGTATTTATGGGGGTCG